>NC_031777.1:21450880-21560794 GCF_001522545.3 Parus major | reverse complement strand
CTGCCCCGCCCGGGCCGTGGGGGCTGTCCGGTGTCTCCGACCCCCGGGGCCGGGCCGGGGGTGCAGGGCCGGGAGCGGCGGGGGAGGCGAGGGTCGCCCTGACTTATGGAGGGTGGAGTAGACGTGGGGTATATCGGGGTGGAGACCTGTAGGTATACTCTGGTTTCTCTTCAGATCGTATAAATCTTTCGCCTTTTACTAAAGATTTCCGTGGAGAGGAACAGGCACGAGTGTCGAGAAATTTTTTGAGGCTCCACTTCGGTGGAGCTATCCCTTGTTTGGTCCAAAAATAGATACAGGATGAGAGGTGCTGAGGAAGTCCTGGTGGAGGTGACAGTGAGATAGATGCAATCTAGTAGGTTGTATACAAATTAGGAAAAGAGATAATTGGGTCCTCTACTATCATTTCTGTCCAGGTTTTACGGGTGGATTATAGGAATTAGCTGGATGGGTGCGGCCGGGGTGCTGTGGGTATTGGCATTATGTCCAGGTGGAGACAGGTGACAAACGCTGTGCCTTGGGACTGACTTGGGCTTTTAATGTCTTTATCAATGACACCGACAGTGGGAGTGAGTGCACCCGCAGGCAGTTTGCAAGGTGAGTGGTGCGGGTGACACACTTGAAGGACAGGGAGCCAGTTACGGAGACCTAGACAAACTTGGGCCCACAAGAACCCCATGAAGTTCAACAAGTCCAAGTGCCCCGTGCTGCCTCTGGGTCTGGACAATCCCAGACACAAGAAGAACTGGAGAATACAGACTGGAAAACTACCTGAGAACAGCCCTGCTGAGAAGGAAGTGGGGGTTCTTATGCGTGAAAAGCTGGATGTGAACCAAGAGTGAGCAGTTGCAGCCCAGAAAGCATCCTGGGCAACAGGTCAGGGGAGGCAATTCTGCCCTTTTGCTGCCAAATCCAGCTCTCTTGTCTCCAATACAGGAAAGATATGGATATGTTGGAGCAAATCCAGAGGAGGCTATGAAGATGATCAGAGGGCTGGAGCCTCTCTCCTGTGAAGACAGGCTGAGACAGCTAGGGTTGTTGAGCCTGGAAAAGAAAAGGCTTTGGAGAGCTCTTATTGAGGCCTTATATCACCGAATGAGAGACAGGGACATCCAAGTTGAGATCAGAAGCCAATTTTATTGAGTATACAAGGCATTTATATAGGGCTTTACTTGTATGGCACTTATATAGGGTTCTATTTTTGGTAAAAAATTTCCCATTGGTCACACATTCTTCATGATATCACTTTACCTGGTAACATTATCTTATCACAAAATTTCATGTGGTTCTTGGTCACTTATTGCCCAGGGAGCACTTATCTGTGTCTGTCTCTCCCACAGTTTCTGCTCAATCAGACTCCTTTATCAGTTCCACTGGACTCTCTGTTTCATTCCCCATACCTTCCAATACTTACAGGTGGCCTATGAAAAAAAAAGAGAGAACATTTTAAAATCAAAAGATGAGAGATTTAGATTTAATATTTGAAAGTAATTCTTTACTGGGAGGGTAGTGAGGCACTGGAATGGGTTGCCCAGGGAAGGTGTGACTGCCCTATCCCTGGAAGTGCTCAAGACCGGGTTGGATAAGGCTTTGAGCGATCTGGTCTACTAGGAGGTGTATCTGCTCAAGGCACAGGGATGGGAACGAGATGATCTTTAAGGTCCCTTCCAACCCAGACCATTCTGTAATTTTATTTTACTTACAGTTTTTATATTAATACTATTTTGCTTTAATTATTAAACTCCTGAGTCTCAACCCATGAGTTTCTCACTTCTACCCCTCCGGCGGGGTGGGGCAGCGAGCGAGAGGCTCCAGCTCGCTCCCGCCCGGAGTTAAAGCACGACGGGGACCAGCGAGCCCAGCGGAGCCTGCGTCCGCCCCGCCCCGTAGCCGGCCTGATTTGCATACCCAGGGTGCCCCGCGGTCCCGCCGGTGTCCGGCCCTGCTGCTGTCCGGTGCTGCCGCCGCTGCCCCGCCCGGGCCGTGGGGGCTGTCCGGTGTCTCCGACCCCCGGGGCCGGGCCGGGGGTGCAGGGCCGGGAGCGGCGGGGGAGGCGAGGGTCGCCCTGACTTATGGAGGGTGGAGTAGACGTGGGGTATATCGGGGTGGAGACCTGTAGGTATACTCTGGTTTCTCTTCAGATCGTATAAATCTTTCGCCTTTTACTAAAGATTTCCGTGGAGAGGAACAGGCACGAGTGTCGAGAAATTTTTTGAGGCTCCACTTCGGTGGAGCTATCCCTTGTTTGGTTCAAAAATAGATCAAATTCTAACATTTCACCTTAAAGGTGTCTCAGGTTCGTTAAAGTATTTCAGTGCCGCTGTGTACTGATACTCGCCACCTTTGCCCAACTTCTGCGTCACCTGCACCTCAATATTCCACCAGCCCCAAGTTTGTCCTGTTCAACAACAGCTCGAGCCCCTCGCGGCCCTTCCCGGGAGCGGTGCCTCCGCCCGCCCCAAGCCGCACTCACTCAGCAGGAACGATCACCCCGCCCTCCTTCTCCAGGACTACATCTCCCGACAGCCCGCCGCCTGGCCTGCCGGGAAATGTAGTCCCGCCTGGACTCCCGGCAGCCCCCGCGGCACGCCGGCGCGCGGGGTTTAAACCGGCGGCGGTTGCCGGGCGGGTGTTTCGCTGCTGGGGCCCGGACGTGGTTCCTGTCCCTGTGCCCGTGCCATGGATTCCCGCCTCTATCGCAATGTCCATCCCGGCGCCGTTATTAACATCCAGCGGAGCAGTGGTGAGGAGTGGGGAATGGGGAGTCTGCAATGTCCTGGCTGCCGCTGCCGCCGCCCATGGGAGTCTGGGCGCCGTGTGGCGGCCGGGTTTGGGCTCAATGCCGGCTTTTTCCAGGCTTAATCCATAAGGCAACGGTGAAGGTAGTGAATGTGGAGCACTCCTGCGTGACCGTGGAGTGGCCTGAGGGCGGCGCCACCAAAGGCAAGGAGGTGAGTGACGGCTGCTCGCGGCCCCTTCCTTCCCCGGGTTCTCCAACGCCCCTGGGCCCCGGCGGGATGAGCCCCGGGAAGCTCCAGGCTCCTCAGGCCTGGCCCAGCTCTTCTGCCCCGCTGGGTAGGCAGTGCTTGTCCTGCGCTGCTGCAGCTCACTCCGCTTGTTTTATACGTAATGAAGGCAGTGCTCTGGGTGTGCCAAGGTAAGGTGTGAGAGCTGCAGTACTAAAGCTGCACCCTTTGCCCTTCAGAGGGGTCAAGGAGTTGTTGGGCCTCTCGCTGAATGTCCCAAGATTCCAGTTTTCTAGCTCTGTGGGCTCTTTGTTGTCTTTCCATGTTTTATGTTATGGTATTTAGACGTTCTTTAAAATCTGTTGCTAATAAGGTGCTGTGTTAACAGAGCTGGGTTTGATTTCCTCAATCTCTGCACCAATATGAAATAAATACAGCGTGAAATAGGATGGGAGGGAGGAAAATCTAGGGTATTTGAAGGTGATGCGGCTGAAATCCTGACACTTAAAGAAGTCTGATACTCATCAAATGTACTTGTCCTTCTGGTGTCTCTAGAAAGGTGCAGACTCTGGATTTCAGTGTGAATCTTAAAAGTTGCCATTGGCTGATTGTTCGAAACCTAATCTTGCTCTGTGCATGTGCCTGCTGCATTCAAATATAAAAAATATATGGATTCAGATATAATTCTTGGCTAAATTGCATGTATGTGCTAAGATGTTAAATCTTTAGGAAGGATGCGTCAAAATCCAGCAATTTTTCTATATGCTTATGTACGTACACTATGCACATGCTTACACGCACTTATATTGACCACATACCTGTTTCTGAGCTAATTAATTTTCCAATTAGCTGCTAACCAATTTCACATGAATTAGACTTCATCAATTACTTCTTTTACACTCGAAAGTGGTATTTTCACATTTTAGAGAGCTTCATCTACTTGCTTTCTTATGTTTTCATGGACTCTTACTTAAATAATTCCAGAGTCAATTAAGAACTCAAGAACTTCGTGGTGGTGTTTGTGTTGCCTTGTTAGGTGAATTCCAGTTGCAAGCTGCTGGAATTTTTGTGTACAGGTGCTTTCAATCTCTTCAGCAAGTATAGTTTTGAAAAACAGAATAGAGACTGAGTTGCAGTATAGGGCTTGAGCCTGCCCTATCCCTGGCTTTGCCAGGGTGCCCCATGATGAGGTGAAGGCAGGATTATGATTTCACATGAGGGTCAGTCAGGAAATGATAGTGGTTTCCCTAGGTGAAATTGTTTGCAGTAGTGAGTGAAGATGCAGGTGAATTAAGCTATGGATTAAATGCTGAATCCTTAATTTCCCAGGGTCTAAGCAGCTCTTTGACGTTTATTTCAGTAAGCACAATCACACAATAAACACTTAATGCTCACCTAGCACAGAAGTCAGAGCTGCTGAGATTTACTAAGATTAGCAGTGGGAGATTAGAGCAGGGGATGCCAAATGGGCTTTGTCCTTCAGAAGTGCTCTATGGCACCTGCAGAGCTGTGTGGTGTTTGGCAGATGAGGGTAAATGGCTTAACTAACATATTTTGTCTGGTGTACTTAGGTGTATCAGATTGTTCAAATGGAATGGGAACTACTGTTTTGCTCTTCTAAGCAATTTTAATGTAACATTTAGCAGTGGGTCCAATTTATTAGCCTTCACTGAGAGTCCAGATTAGAAAAAAGCAATCCCTAAGTGGTAGCACCATTATTCTACTATATAAAATTCTGCCTTTGCTCTTGCAGGTTGATATTAATGATGTGATTGCAATAAATCCTGAATTATTAGAGCTACCTCCTCCTGATGTGAAAGAAAATGTTCCTTTGCCATTCAATGTAACTTTACAGGTAAGTGCTTTAAAGTAGTTTAGTTTCTTCTAAGTTACTGATGCATAGGTCTTGTTATGTATAATACTCTCAGTCTTAAAGTTTGAGATTTCTCATGTGCCTTTTCTGTCTCATAGTTAGGCTTTGGTCAGAAATTCTTGTTGTATTGATGTTGCCCTGAAGAGCAGTGCTTGGTGTTTGCTGCTTACTCCAATTGCTTACAGCATTCCTTGCTTTTCAGAAACAGAAGCGTAGAACAACTCTTTCAAAAATTCCTGCTCCACGGGAAGGTGAGAAAATGTCTTTTTTTTCTCTGCTATACTTTTGTGCAATCGTGCTGGTTGTTCATTGTAGCCACAATACTGTACTTTAGTGCCTCATAAGGCTGCTCATTCAGGCAGTGCTAACGAAGAGGTTACTGTCTCATATGAGTCTTTGGACTCCTGAGGGCAGGAACACTTCTAACAGGTTGCTGTCCTGTTCCTCTGAGCTGGGGTTTGTTGATGTGTTCTCCTCTTCTCCAGTTTTGCTGTAGTTATTCCCTGCTTTAAATGTCACTAGGCAGTTGCTGTTGTAGCGAGTTTTAAAGTTCTGTATGGACCTTTGCAAATGCCACAAACAACAGCAGTTAAGTAGCAATTATTAAGATTAAAAGTGTCAGAATGAGAGTGGAAAGGACAAGAAGGAAATAGTGGTGACAAATGTATGTCTCCTCATCAAGCAGTCTCCCTAGACAATAAGTAGAGCTTTATGCTTGGAGACGTTTCAGAGCAGGCAGCCAAAGTGCCAGCTGATGTGCCCAGCTCCCTGATTGCATGTCAGCACAATGTGTTGAGCAAAGCCAGAAGAGTAGATAGAGATGTCAGTGTGGGATTGCTAAGAAATTGTTCTTCCTCAGGTGTCAGGAGGTAGAAAATGCCTATTTTCTACCTTCTCTTAGCTTTATTAGCTGATTCTTCAGGCTTTTTGAATTGCAAATGGTAGCATTACAGGTCTATTTGTAATACACTGTATGATGCTGAGGTTGAATGATTACTAATTTAATTATTCTCTTAAAGTGCATATTTAGCCAAAACTTGTGCTTCTCCATTCAATGGAGCTGTAAACAAAACATCTGGGCTTGTCTGGCCTCTTGTGTTGCATGAAATGCAAGACTGGTAAGCTGGTCCCAGAAGACAACAGTACAAATTCCCTGGCATCAGAGAGGCAGGAGCTGTCCAAGAATCCTAATGTTACAAAGTTGTTCTTCTCAAATTCAGAGAACTCCATAAATGTTATGAACTGACAAGCAAAATGATGTCATAAAGTCATGACTGTCTATATATAGGCCTGTTAATAGAACTGGATAGCCAGCTGGAAAACACAAGGTGTGTTAATCCAGTCACTGCTTGATGGAAAGATGTCCTTATAGAGGTCACAGCCCTTCTGGAGTATAGAATCTAACTGCATATCTAAAATATCTCTTGCCTGTCCTACTGGCACAGTCCCGTCCCTGAAGACCTGCTTGGAGCTTAAGAGCAGCAGTGTTTTCAGTATTCATCAAATAATTTCTGTTGTTATAACTAGCTAAAGCCCAGGAGTGTCAGAGTATCTGTCCTATTGGAAGCTCTGCACTGCACCAATTAGAAAGCTATCATTGACTTCAGACTTGTTCTTAGACTAAACAAATTAAAGAAGATCAGCAGGTGTCTATCTCCATCTTATTCAGGAAAGAAGGAAAGCAGAAGCATTAGAAGCATTCTGCTTTCAGAATTAATTAAGAAATAGATTAAGAAATAAATATTGCCTCAGTCCCACAAATCAATAGGTAATTTTGACAATGCTGAATATCCTCACATACATGAATCACTTGAATCAAACCCATTTAGATGGAGTGAATGCTCCAGTTAATCTACCTGTCCAGAAGCACCAGCATTTATAGAAACAGTGCTGCTGAGTGTGAGATGGGATCAGGTCTGGGCATGTGGGACAAGAGGAAATGGAATAAAATGCCCTTTCTGAGTATAACGAAACTGATGCTTTTTGTTTCTAAAATTGCAGCAGTCACACCTAATGTCTCTGCACATGAGCAGAAGATTCAAGGTAAAGAGTTAACAGGAGCAATGAATTTTGGGAATGGTTCTAAGAAATTTAATTCAGAATGGAAATGAACCCTTGGTCTCCAACAGATTTGGTGTCCTTTGTAATAATAGTGATTCTTTCTGGATAAATTCTAATAGTTGCTGGTCATGAGAGATGCAAGGAATTGTATCTTGCATATCACTTCCCTTTTTCATATCAGATTTGCTTTTTCTTTTTTACCAAATCTATTGAAGCAAATATTCCAATCCTTCCCCTAGGAAGCTTTGTGAAGGACTTTATGTCAGTGAAAGAAATACCTTGACATGTGAAAATGGAGACTGTGTACGAAGGGACCCTTTTCAAAGATTTGCTGTTGTGGTTATACAGAGTCTTTTAACTGAATGTAGTGCCACAGCCTACTGTACGCCACACACAGCCTGTGAGTGGGCACAGTGCTGTCCATGGCCAGTTGCCAGGCTGCTGCACCCTTGTTACCATCAAAGAATTAATTCATACAGCCCTGCAAGTGTGAAGCTTCAGAGGATTTAGTGATTCTCTGCCTTGAAACTTCCTCCTTCCTAGGCATTAAGTGTTAAGGTGCTGGAACTGCCATATCCTTATGTGAGTCCTTAGTGGGATCTGAAAGAAATTCACTGGAATTGCCAATCTGGAATGAACTGATTGTTTTTCTGTAGTGGTGGGTTTATTGATCACTTTTCACCCACATGCATTGCTTTGTCTTGCACTTTGATAATGGAAAAGATCCTTTTAACCACACCTTGCTCTCCACTGCTCTGTACTTTGTGAGCAGTTATTATTGCAAGTGTCTAAGTGTCTCTGGATTCCTGTTTCCAAAGCTGTGCGTGGCCGTTCCAGGATGTCTGCTATCACAGAATCCCAGTGCAGCTTCCAGGAAGATGAGATGGCAGTAGATCCCTGCACTTCTTTGCAAACCAGAAAATATGTGTCACTTCCTGGTGAGTGGAGAAATGTTCCAGTGAATTCTTAGTGTGAAACAGTTTTCACTTTGTGTGCATTTAATTATTCAAATCCCAGTGGGAGAGCAGCCTGAACTCTTTCATAGGTAAAATGAGAGACCTAGAGGTTTGCCACTATGCAAATATCCAGGGCTCCTACCTGAAATATTTTCTAAAGGACTTTGAAACAGTGTTGTGCATAATGATGTACTCTCTTAGCCGGAGAGCTGTGGCTGGGCAAGTTGGGTAGATACCGTATCTGCTTAATGGCATAAAATGGTATTCATGGGGCTGGAGTGGATAGAGAAGTGACTTAACACTGCTGACAACACCCTCTGTAACTACACTGTTTTAGTTTTACCTAAACTGGTTGAGTACAGCAAGAACTTGAGCATCCTTGAATTACAAAATTGTAGTTATTTATTTTATTAGGCTACCCTATGAATAGCTGAGGACATGTCTTTCATGTTAAGCTCTATAAAAACACTGAAATAAGAGGCCTGATACTAACTTCTTGTCTAGTTGGTTTGACCTTGATTTGCAGCACTGCATAAAAGTTGGTGACTGGCAGAGGATTTAAATGTTTACTTGTAGATTTACCGCAGGTTTTAGATAGTTCTCTCTCCTGCTGCAGGAGTTGAGAAATGCCTGTGGTCTATGAGGCTTTACAAATTACAAAATTATTCTTGATCTTTGCAATCTAATTATTGGTTTTGGTCTGGCTTCTTTCTGCAGCTGGCCAAACCAGGGCTAGAGGGCTGGGTTGTATTCCAGAAGCCTCCCAGTCAAGTGTAAATGGAAATACAGAGAATCATCTGCCTGCTGCTAGGACAAGCTCTTCAGAGAGCCCAGGTACCAGGAAGCAGTGGATAAAGACTGACTCATCAGTCAATCACTATGTGATTGCTGCTTTATGTACTCAGAGACTAAAGCTTTGAAAAGGTGACTTTGGCAGCAAGACAGAATATCTTGATCTTTTTTTATTACAGATGTGTAATTCTGTTATAATGGTATTGCTTCAGAAATGCTGCCTTTGCTTTAGGGTGGTAGTGGGACTTCCAAGGCAGTTTCTGTGATAGTTAGATCTGGCTTGGGAAGGAAGTGCTGCAAAATGAATGGCCATCCTTAGGAAGATGGTTATTTCCTGTATGAGTTAGTCTGTCAGCAACCTGGATAGGTTGAAGTATTTGTGCTTAAAATTGAGTTTGAAGTTTTAATCCAAGAAATTGTTTTCATTTTATGCAGTTCGAAGAAGATCTAACATTGTGAAAGAGATGGAGAAAATGAGAAACAAGAGAGAAGAAAAGAGAGCTCAAATGAGTGAAATCAGGCTAAAACGAGCACAGGTGGAGTACTCTACAATACACTTGTAAGGGGAGATTCTATATGACACTGTAATACAGTAGCTGAAATCAAAACGTATTTTGTACAGGCTTTGTTCTTAGAAAGCTGTACATAAGGATGGATTGATTCTGGTTTCAGAAAATTGTGAATCTTGTAAGATGCTTTGAATTGCATACAGCTGCTTGTTTAATAGGCTCTGGGGCCTTTTTTTGCTGTAACATATCAATTACATTCACGTCCATGGTTTTTCCATGCAGGACTTTGACAGCACCTGTCCAAACTGGGAGTTTGCGCGTATGATCAAGGAATTCAGAGAAACTTTAAACTGCCAGCCAATATCTATAAGTGATCCAGTAAGTAAATACTGAGGCTACCAACTGCAGCCTGTGGACAGACTTCTCTATTTTGTACCGAAAATGTTGGCATCAAGCAGTTGGTGCATCACTGCACCTTGGAAATCGTCTAAGCATATTGTGAGCTTGAGGAAGTTGGTGGTATCTGTGAGGTCACTTGGGTTTCCTATTTAGGGCTAAGCTGTCTTGTTTTACTTTGTGTCACTAGTGAAAAGCCTGTGGTTCGGCAATTATCATGCAATGATATATGACCATCAGTTTGTAAGTGACACAGCCACTGTTGTAGAAGTAGATATAATTTAAAATGAACTATTACAGAACATGTCAATATAAGTAATATGTTAAGCAGTTTTAAATAAGTCAAAAAGTAGAGGAAGTAAAAAGAGGTTGAAAACTAGGGAACCCTGACTTGGTCAGTACACTCAGCCATTAAAAATGCTGTGTATGTATCACTGTGTGACAGGAGAAGAGCTTGTTACCTTTGCCTTCTGTCTCACCCAATGGCATATACACTTCCCAACTCAACTGATGTGTCTCTGTGCTGTACAAATAGCTCAACTTGCTGTATCAGTAAAAAAATCCCAGTCACCAAAAACCTCTGGGGTAAATGAAATTATTCATTTGTCTGATTAATTATTTGACCATAACTGCAGTATTGATATAAAAAATTTTGCTGGAAAGCATTCTCACCTTATGTGTTGGAGAATGCTGCATAAAGAGAAATTATTTGTAGTGTTGCTTTTACACTGAGTGCACTTTAAGACTGACCTCCCTGCATCCCTGTCAGCTCAGAAGAAGCAGCAGCAACTCTGATCAGCAGGTTACAAAATGGATGTGAGGGAGCATTGGATCTCCCTGTAATAAAGTGTAATTGGGAAATAATTACTTATTTTCTTACTTTTCTTTTAGATAGAAGAGCACAGGATTTGTGTCTGTGTGAGAAAGCGTCCTCTCAATAGGCAAGGTGAGTGTACTGATCAAACAGCTGTCTTGATCAGTTTGACTTTGTTAATTTTTGTTAAAACTGAGGGTCTTTTCTGTCAACAGAACTTCTAAAAAAGGAATGCGATGTGGTTACTGTTCCGAGCAAGTGTGTCTTGATGGTGCATGAACCAAAGCAGAAAGTGGACCTAACAAAATACCTTGAAACGCAAACATTTAGATTTGACTTTTCATTTGATGAAACTTCTTCGAATGAAATGGTATACAGGTAATGCTTGCTGCTCACTGGAAATGACTTTCAGATAAAAGCATGGAGCTATAGCTAGATGGTGTCTAAGCTTAAAGAAACTGTTACTTGAAATAAGTATTGGAATCCTTTTTGGAGGAAGCCAAAGGACTGAAAAATCTAAGGCTTATTTTTGGCATAGCCTTGCTGATTGCCTAAGGATTTGATTTTTTTGTGTTTCTTTTCTTGTTAAAACTGATGATGATGAAGCAGTGCATGAAATATTTGCCTTAATTACTTTTTATCTTTTGAATATTCAGATTCACTGCTAGACCTCTTGTAGAGACCATCTTTGAGGGTGGGAAGGCGACGTGCTTTGCATATGGCCAGACAGGCAGTGGCAAGACACATGTAAGTTTTTCTCCAAGGTCATAAATTTTCTAGCTTTGATAAAGTATTTCAAAGCTCCCCAATGTTTGAGCATGAGTAGGATTGTGTAAGAGGCTTGGACCTTGGTTTTATTGTCTTAAAGCTAATACTTTGTAAGATGTTAACTCTTTTTCTGTAGCTTTATGTACTAGTGGGTTTCCTTGGAGGTTGTGAGGAAAATTGTACTGCTTTTTAAAAGATTTAGAAAAAATCCTTTTAGAAATAAGAAATAGAAAAAGATTATTTTTCTCTTTAGAGAAAAGAAAAGTTGTCTTTGAAAGATTTAGGATGTCCTGGTATGTTAGTTTTAGTCATGGCTAGCCCTTGCCTCAAGTGCCTGTTGCTGTTTAACTCCTGTCTGTAAAGTGGGGCTATTAGTCTACATCTGAGACAAAGGCTACTATCTATCATGTGCTTTGAGCTTGAAGGCATTCCAAGGAATTCAGCAATTATGTAAGAATAAGCCTCTTGATGCACATAAACATTTAAGTGATGTGGTATTGTTTGTGAGGTGGGTGAGTTAGTGTGTTTGCTTTCTAACCACTCCTTCCAGTCTAACAGTTGCAGTTTCAAGAGTTGTGAAAGTTCTTTTGTCTCAAAAGAGAAAGCTTGCTCTAAATTTTCAAAAGCTGTGTTGTTTTTAACTTTCTTCTTCTGGGAACTATGGGGAAGAATTCTCACAGCACAATAGTTGAGTTATATGTGCTGTCCTGCTCTACAAGAAGCATTTACCTCAAACCACAGTGATCTGCACTGGACTGAGCTAACACACTGCTTTGAGTAATCAGTCACTGCTGTCATTCAGTGTTAGAGGCAAGTTTTAGGCTAGGACCTCCTGTCTTTAGTGTTATGTAGTGTGTTGTAGATATTTTCCAGTAATCCAGACAAAAAGTTGGAGCTTTATAGAAGTTTGAGCACAGGCTGCCTTCATTGCACTGGAAAGGCTAGAGAAACCTGCTTACTTGAGGATTGTTACAGTAATACAACTGTGATGCACTAAAATCACAGGTGAAGTTACTTTCCCTTTCTGTCCTAGGGCAGAACTGGTGCAGGGACAACAGCTGTGCTTTGAGACTGGAGTGCTGCACATTAAACTCTGGTAGATTGAGAATATGTCATGGGATTGAGTGGTGTTTTAAGTAACAGTGGTAGAGCAAATCACTAGGATAGAACTAACTGAAAACTTTGTTGTGATTAAAGATACTTTGGTCAAAGGAGTTACAGGTATTGTCTGCTCTAAATTTGTATTTTCATGTCACGTTAACTTTTGCAAGTAGCTGCAATAATGTTATTCAACCTAAATCCTAACAAATGAAGCTTTGTCTTACCTCACTAGAGGCTGTTTGGTTGCAGTGTCAAAGCAGTTTGCTTGAAGGAACAACTGCTTTGACTCTGCACCCCAGAGCCTTACAGGTGCACTGCTTTGTGTAGGTGAGATCTTTCTGAAATGACAGGGAAGCTGCAAGCTAACTTAGTACTGCATTTCAGTACTCCTGCTGGCATTGTGGTTTATCTATGGTAACTTCCTAGTCTGGTTTTGGGATTAAGATGTGATAGGTTGACTTGTTGGTGCCATGCCTGACCTTTGGCCTTTTCTCTTCACAGACTATGGGTGGAGACTTCTCTGGGAGAACCCAGAATGCCTCACAGGGCATATATGCTTTTGCCTGTAAGTTGATTCTTCTAAGGATACAAAAATAAAATTAATACTTGTTTTTCTTAACTAGATAAGATCTGATTTTGTATGGCTATTTTAAACATGTCCAGTAGAAGACACATAAAATATTTGTGTTTTCAATAATAAGAGTACCAGGTGGTACCTGGTGTTTGAAGGAGATATGATTATTTTTTCATTCCTTTCACAAAATATTTTTGCTCTAGCCTGTAAGTGTCTACATCCATACTGAACTCATCAGAAGATACTTGTTTCTGATACAAAGAGATGACACAGTTTCTAATTGGGTATTTACTGCACAGAACCATTAAATTTTGATTCTTCTGCTTTTCTTTTGTCTCAGACATATCTGAGTATAACATAACTCTACCCATTTGTGATTGAAAACTTTTTATGCAAAAGGATGTATGTCTTGTGTTTCTTCCTATAAGCCTTAAATGCAAAAAAACCCAGCACGTCCAAAATTATTTCAGAAAAAGGATGCTTAGAAGTCCCTACTTGATATAAAATGCCTGGAAAGTACCATGAAACCTCACTTTTACCTTCCCTTTAGAAAGTGTGAACCTAGTCAGCAGCAAGTCAGCTGAACCAGAAACAACTATTGGCTGATCTCTGAAAAATAGTTATGACTGGCCCTCAAGGAGTCTTTGCTTTTTCAGCTCAGCTTCAAGGTCTGAAGCCTAATTGTGAAAAGCTGCACTGGATCCAGCCCCAGGGTCAACTGATCTGGCATATTGTCTCCAAACCTCTGCAATGCAGATGTTCAGGGTGCATGTTTTCTAGACTTTCTGTAACATGCACTTGAAACACAAACATGTGACTTTTTCAGGCATGTCCAAAACAATAGAGGATCCCAGTGTTCCCTCAGAGCAGTAAGGATTGTTGTCTGTGGGTGGCATTAGCAGTTGAAACTCTTGTATTTCCCTGTTTTCAGTCCCTGGGTAAGGATGCTGCTGAATCTGTTCTCCAGATGGTAGCACTGCACTGATTGTTAGCATTTGTTTGGATGACTGTCACTCAGTGCTAGACACTGCCTTAGAGCTGTGCAGTGTTTGAAAGTAGATCAAGTAGCAACTAGAATGTGTTTTAAACCAGTTAACTGAACTTCTGTCTTTCCTCACTAGCACAAGATGTCTTCCTCCTCCTAAACCAGCCCAGGTACAGGAATCAGAATCTGGAAGTCTATGTGACTTTCTTTGAAATATACAATGGAAAAGTAAGACTTTTATTTTTAAATCTTTACCTGATTTCTTTGGTTGAATATTTCATAAGTACCTGAGTCAAACTTAATACTTGCAATAGTTCTCTGTATTCTGTTTTTATTGGTGTTGAATTTGGAATTGAATTTGATGACTATGTTAAAGATGCTGTTTCTATATAGCTTTGTATAAAGACAGGGAAAAATACTTACAAGGCGTTCTTGTTCACATTTACCTTAATTTTTTTGCCTAAATATAGGTGTTTGACCTCTTGAATAAGAAGGCCAAGCTTCGAGTCCTGGAGGATGGCAAGCAACAGGTCCAGGTTGTTGGTCTCCAAGAAAAACCAGTTAGCTGTGCTGAGGATGTCATCAGAATGATTACGATTGGCAGTGCCTGCAGGTTTGGTGACTTAAAACCTATAAGAGGAGTCATGTCCTGTTGTATCTCCATGTTTAGACAAACATATGATGCCTGTAGCTGGTGCTTTGAGTTTTAAGCAGAAGCTTGTTCCCAGTAAAGGCACTGAGCAGCACCTCTGCATGAATACCAGGAAGTGGTTACAGAACAAAGAACTAGAAGGGGGGTGGGTGCCTTCCATAGAAAAATGTCAGAACTCCTCGTCTATATGTCCTCATGGAACTCCAATAAAAGAAACCATTCACATGAGGAGATGGCCACCTTTCTAGAAGTATCAGCTAGTTTACAGGAATACAAGTAGCTCCCTGTGGGCTTGTAAGATTAAGGAACAGTGGCTGGTATGAACCATAGTTGCAAAAATGGTTTGGCTTAACTGCAGGACAGATGAGCAATGGCAACAAAAATACTGCATGTTGTTCAGGAATCTTGTTGAAAGAATCCTTGAAAGCAGGTGCTAAGGGACAGCTGTAGGCTTGGAGCATCATCCTGGCAGGAAAGTCTGTGGTAGGTAGGGGCAGCTCTGCCATCATACTGGTATCTTTAATTAAAATCTGTATTACTGGGTGTTATCTGCTTCAGTGATAACTAAACTGCTCTGGAAATGTTCATAGGCAAATGAGAGCTCCTTGGCTTCTGTACTGCACTGTGTGGGCAAATATGCACATCCTAAAAGCTTATTCAGCATTCTGTGCATCCTTTTTTGGCTGGCAGTTTAGTCATGAACTGGTTTTACATTTCAGGCTACTCTCTCCTCCCTCCTTTTTCCTCAGTAGTAGGGATGAGGGTGGAACAGTGAACCTGCCAGCATTCTCAGGGAATAAATGATAGTGAAGGTCGCAGGGAGATTTTAAATTAAAAGATGTCATTCTGTGCTTTGTAGTGATGGGGCAGGTGCAGCTGCACAGCAGAGGTGAAGTGCCAAGCCAGCTTGGCTGGAGAAAGGGATTTATCATGATTGTAATGTGCTAGTACAGCTTAATGCTGTTTAGTGGGGAGCTTGGCTGAGCTTACCGTATAATGGCAGATGCATTAGGGAAATGACATGTGGTGTGCTGAAGGTGTGACTTCCAGCTCAAGTGCATGTGAGGCTTTAGCACTCAGGCATTCCAATGTAGGCTGGCTGAGTTGAGCCAGGCGGCTTAAATAGCCTTAAATTTCCATAGCCAGGGTGTAGGTTCATATTTTTCACAAGTAGTTCTGTGCTCTTAGATCAGAAGCAATTCCATAATTCACACAAACTTAAAGTATAAAAGCAGGGGATAAAGCCTAGGAGGTTAATTAAGTGGCTACAGGTCTTATCTTGTGCTGTCAGGACCTGTTGTCTTCTGTGACACATTTCTAAGTCTTGTTTGCATCTTTGCTGTAGGACATCTGGGCACACTTTTGCAAATACCAGCTCTTCACGGTCACATGCCTGCTTCCAAATCATACTGCGCCGAAGAGGACAAATGATTGGCAAATTTTCCTTGGTGGATCTGGCAGGAAATGAAAGGGGTGCAGACACATCTAGTGCTGATCGGCAGACACGGATGGAAGGTGCTGAAATCAATAAGAGCTTGCTGGCTTTGAAGGTGAGCTACAGCTCCTGGAGCAGAGTGATAATCCACATGTGGATTCTGTTCAACTCTAGGCTTATCTATTCTGTTTCTTTCCAGTACAAGGGAAAAACAACCAAAAAGGTATTAGTTTAGAATGTGAGCAACCTAAAAATAGAGTATACTTCCATTTAGAAGGCTTCCAGGAAAGTAGTGCAGTCTTGTCAGACATTGGTATAACTATTTCAAGCTTCGTTCAAGTTGACTTTTTTTGGGGGGTGGTTTGTGGCATATGATGGCTATACCTATTGCCTTGAGACAGTCAGATACCTGAAGTATATTTTAAAGACAATGAAGAACTTAGAGCAATACATACAACTGTTTTCCAGCCTGTTGGGTTTACCAGCAGGTGGTGGTTGATAGCTTGCAGAGCTGTTTGAAGAGAGGTGCCAATTCTGCATTCAAAAGACTTTTTTTTTTCTTTTGTAGGAGTGCATCCGAGCTTTAGGGCAGAACAAGTCTCATACCCCTTTTCGGGAGAGCAAGCTGACACAGGTGCTGAGAGACTCTTTCATAGGAGCAAACTCAAGGACCTGCATGGTGAGTATGTACAAGTCAAACACACTGCTCACATTCTATAATTTGACAAAATAGCTGCATGTTCTCTAGAGCAAAGTTTTTTTTTTTAAGTCAGAAAGCTATAGATATTGAAAAACAAACAAACAAAAAAAACCACCCAAAAGACTAAACATTTTCCTTATGGAAACTTGCCCATGGTGAGTGAGATAATGAACTGGTGAGTTGTGCCCAACTCCAGTAGAAGGGCAGGAAGACTTTTTAATACAGTGAATCTGCAAGAGAGCCTGATATACTCTCAAAGGGCTTTGCTTTCTGTGGATGGTGAGGCATAGCAGGTGCACACACAGACAGTGGAAAGTTGGTTGCAGGGATGCTGGCATTTCCCACAGAATCCATAAAGAAAAATGGACTTTGCTATCTCAACTCCAGCCCTTTGTCCTCAAATGTCCCAGCTGGGTGGTGAAATCTGTAGGAACATTAATGAGCAAAAGTCAGATATAAGTCACTAAGGTTTCTTTTGTATTTGCAGATAGCAATGATTTCTCCAGGCATGAGTTCTTGTGAGTACACCTTAAACACACTGAGATATGCTGACAGGTAATGGCCTTTCTGACCTGGGGATTTGAATCATATTGTACAAGGTGTTTTATCTGCTTTTACTCTGACCTTTGGAACTTCAAGTTCTCTTGTATTGCTTATATTGGCAACCTGGAGGATGGTTGTTAGGAGCAAAGTATCTTAGAGCTGTCATATGAAACTAACCTGGGTGTTTTGTGTGAGACATAGTAGAGATGATGTAAGACCATGAGTAATGTCTTCTTTCCTCAAAGGAATCTCTCATGCTAGACTTCAGACTGCCCTGGTTCTCAAAGGGAGTTTACACCCCGTCCTGAATGGTTACCTCCATGCCTTTTACTTTTTGTAGCACTTTGTGACCCATCTATAAGGGTGTGCTAAGAATGCACCATGAATGTTTTAGTTCACTCAAAGAATCACTGGCAAAGGTAGCAGCAAAAGTAGGTTTAAAATTAAATGAAAGACAAACTTTGTTGGCAAAGTTCACTCTACTACTTACTAGGTAGTTAAAGCACACAGAGAAGAAAATTGACTAAAATGAATCAATCTAAAACTAAATCAACTTAAAATTATCTTCCTGGAAGCCTGGGGAATAGAAAAAGAGGTAAGAATAGAAAAAGACAGAGTAAGGATGAAAAGGACTAAGGGAGACCCTCCCCTTGAGTCATAAGGTTCATGTGACCTCCCCATGTCAAACATAGTCCTGGACTTGACCAACAGTTTAGGCCTCAAGATTTTAACTGCACTTAATCCATAGCCTAATTAATTTAAATATGTTAACATATGATTCTATTGAACTTACTATAAGCACAACAGTAGCTCACTTACAGGCCTAACTTACTTACAAATACTTAACATACTTAAGAATCCAAGACAGCAAACTTCATAGTATATTTACTATAGTATAGTCACACACATGACCTAAGGGATGGTGTATGAGGTGTATGTACCACCCCCTGTGAAGGGATTTCAGTCATAGCTCAACTGATGTGAGTGTGAACTGCCAGAGTGGCTCCCGAATGTCCAGACAGGAAAGTTTCCTTAACACAAACATCTCCTGGCTTTCCTTTCTATAGTATTCAGGGGTTTCTGCCCACATAAGCCTGTTCTGGGAATGGTAACTGTGCAACTTTTAAAGTGCAACTGATTGATTCTTGCTGAGCACTGATTGATTGCAGTAGCTGCTTTGTGATGCTGTAGCCGAGAAACTGACAAAAGATGAATTTGAGTGACAAATCTTCTTGTTGCAGAGTGAAAGAGCTCAGCCCTCATGATGGAGGTAGTGAAACTCAGAATCAAATGGAGACTGAGGAGACTGAGACCAGTACAGAAGGCTCAGGTCTTGAATTCAATGTATGTGTGTGCAGTGGCCAAACAGAACTCAAAGCTGGGAACAACTTGCTGTTCTTACCTGGGCTGTTTCTTGCAGCTCTCCAAGGATGAGGAAGAGGAACTCTCTCCCCACATGTTCAGCTATCGAGAGGTTATGGCTCAAATTAGTGAACGGGAGGAGAAGGTTGTAGAACAGCTCAGAGAACTGAGACAGGTATGGGAAACAGCAAACCCAGCTCAGGCCACCTTCTATATGTTGATAGCAGCTTGCTTTGTCTGAGCCAAGTGCTGCTGGGGCAGCAATGCAAGATGTTGTACCAGTGGTGTTACTTTTTCCTTACTGCCAACTTTTCCCTGTCTTTTCTGGCCCAACTGGTTAAACTAGGGCATTCCACTGTTTTTGCCAGTTCCCTTTCCCCTCCAAATAACAACCTCTACTTGCTGCTAATGAGCACTGACTGCTCCTGGTCTGTAGAAGCTCAGCTATGTTGATTAGACTGCCAGATTTGAAGAAACTAACTAAATTTCCAGGAAGTCCATTTCTAATCACTGTTATCCTTGTAAATACAGAGAATGACTACTGAACTTGACTACCTCTTGGGAATCACAGAGAAGCCAGATTATGATCTTGAGACCTTTGTGAGCAGAGCTAAGTACTTTGTGGAGGACAGCTCAAGAAATTTCCTCAGTGTCAGAGGTATGTTAGAGCCTATATCTGACTAGGACTGTCACTAATGCTCTTCCAAAGACCTGGAAGTAACACCAGCATACCTGTGGGGGCTTGAGCACCCAGTCCTGCGTAGCTCTGAGGTCTGAGAGCGACAGCTGGACTGGAGAGTTGATCAGTCGCCCTGTTGTTTTTACCTTTCTTTACAGAAACACTGGATGCCCTGGGGACTGCCATGCAACTGGAGGAGCAAGCCAGCAAGCAGATAAGCCAGCAGAGGCCTTAGTCATTATAGCAAAACCTGGTTCACAAGCAATGTTGCATGCACTTGTCTTGTCTTGCATGTTTGTCAGTGGTTTGTATGACTCCTGTTTTAAATGTAGTAGGGTGTCTGCAGGTCATATGCCCAAGGGCAGTGAACACAGCAGTCTTTTTCTTCATAGCCTGAATCAGGGAAAAGTGCTAAAATGCGCCTACTGCAAGGCTTGGGTAGGGGGCCTGAGAGTCTGCAGTCTGCCTGAGATATTTGGCATTTGGCCCTTTGCTAGTGACACTGGTCTCCCCTAAGAGAACTAAATACATATGTATAGGTTATGTATACACATAACCTTTTCCAGATATGCTTAAAACATTGCAAAACTGTTGAAGGTTTTGCTTTTATAGAAAGAGAATGGACTATGTGATTGTAAAAACCAGTATTTTAAGAAGTTGAATAAATAAATGCTCTTGGATCTCATTATCTTATCTGTCCTATAAAAAATATTTCTTCCTAATTTTGGTAAAGTTTAACAGCTCCTAAAGACTGGCTGGTTGTTGGTAGGGAGGCTGTTTTCTTGGATGAAGTTTCTTTTCAAAGTCTTTATATTGTAATGTTTACATAAAAATCACTCAAAATATGTTTTGTCTCTTAATTTTGAGATGCTGCTGGGATCTCCTAATGGGGGAAGCAGGCTTAGGTGTAGCTATCTGCTCCCATGGCCCTTGTGTGCAGCCTGGGTCCAGAATGCCCTGCAGACCTTTCCTCTGGGAAAGAGCAGGTATGGGGAAGAGGAGTTGTAAGTCATTTGCTCTCTCATTTATTCAGCTCAGTTCAGCATTTGTCCTCAAAAGCACAAAATAGTTGTGTGAGCAATAGGTTCAGCAACACAGGATGCAGGTATCCAAACATCAGATCACAAAGGGACCTTTCTACCCTTACTCCTTTTCTTACAGCTGCCTTCTCCCTCTGAAAGTCAAGGGTGTAATTTAAGTGGCAGAGCCCCACCCCAGCTCTGCACCTGCCATCTGTGGACTGCATCCTTGCTGTGTTTCTGGAGATGCCAACTATATTGAATGCCAGTTATTCAACTTGGGCTGGATCTATTGGTGTGCTATGTTTCAGGGCTGACCTGGAAAAGACAGCAAAAGACCTAGGGATCTTTGAGGGATGTAAGCAAACATCAGTCACAAGCACTTAAAGAAGGGCTACTTCAACCCAGGCATGGTTTGAAGCTGGGGCACTTTGTGCTCAACATCTTAGGTTCTGGGGGCAGAGTGGGGCTGAGCGCTCTGAGGGTTTCTGAACTGTGGAAGCTGACTTGGACCTGGGCTCTGCCTGCATCACACTAAGATGGCACAGCCAGAGTAGAAGGGCTGTTATGCCCTACTAAGTTTGGACAAAAACAAGACAATCCTGTTCTACTTCAGGTGTTACTACTCTTGGATTATCTAGCCTTTCTCTGTGTAAGGAACGAAGTATTGCCACTACCTTCCCTCTGTGGACCTAACATTGCTTATTTTCCCTATCTCCACCTTAGGAGTTAGAGACCTGATCTGCAGGCCATCAGCTCCTAGCCTGGAAAATGCTGTGTTCCTGTCCTGTCCTAGTAGCAGCAACAGACAAAGTAAAACAAGAAATGTTCAGCTGTGCATAGATTAACAATCATTTAAGACTGGGGCTTGCTGAGAACTAACTGTCCTTCCTGGTGTGTATTAAAGTCTTGCAAGTTTCTTGTGTGACCATAAAAACCCTAGGACTCAAACATTACCACCCTTATGTCTGAGAGGGTGTCACTGGAAAAATCCTCAGGTTTGCCTCCCTACTTACCAAACCTTTTCTGTCCTCTGCTTTTGCAGAAAAGGTGTTCTGACAGCACTATCTTGTGGACACTGCAGGAAATTCATACTGAATAAACCAATTTTAGTGCAAATGGCTGAATTTCTTTAAGGATTGAATGCACAATCATAGGCACTAGGTTTTCCAGGGGGTGACTGATGTTATAAAATGGTGTTTCACTGCTGCCTGTAGCACCTAGCTGTGTGGAGAATGCAGTGGCCATGAATAATGCAGTACCTTTCAGGCCTGTGCAGAACATACGTTGCTTCAAGGTCTGCCACCAAGGGTGACAATACACAAAGCCAGTGCAGATTTCACATCTCCCTATGACTGAAATTTCAAGCCAGCTCCAGTGGCAGTAGAAGGGAGGGTCTGAGTACTACCTGCAGGCAGTGATTCTGCCTCATTCCTAAACACACCCATCTCCAGGGCTGGAGACTTGTCAGAGCTGGGATACTCAGCGGAGAGGAGTGAATCTTTCCTGGGAGGAGTGTGTCCTAGTCCTTGCCTACTGAAAGAATGCCATTTCTCCAAGGCTCTTTTTATGGTCCTGTAAATTGTGCTCCAGTTTCTTACTTCAATGGCTTTTGTGGCAGCTGCTAATTAAACATACTCTCTCAGCCAAAATGTGTCTGTGTATGTGGACCACTAGGAAGGAAAGAATGATGCTTTGCTAACTTCTGAGACGTTAGAGGTGGAGTTATGCTGCTAGCATGAAAGGATGGATGTAGTGTATACTGGGTCTATGTATAATGATCTGTGCACATGCATGTGCCACTGTGCTCAGGCAACCTGGGCTACTGTGGCCTGCACTGCTGAGCTGGGACAGGAAACACCCAGCACTGGAACTGTTCACCATCCTCACCCAGCAGCCCTCAGCCCATCTCTGGAGGCCTGCAGGGTAGCATTAGTGCTAGAGGCAGCCCCTGCCGGGACCCGGGCAGCCTTCGCTGCTGCACCCCTCACTGCCTCAGGGGACAGCCCCCTGCACCTCCCCTACCTGTGAAGGTGACGGCTGAGCCCTGCAGGTGATGACGGACCCTGAGAGAAAGACCCTGCTTGTCGCTCTGGAAGGTCACCCGGGGGCAAAGGTAGCGCACTCTAACATACAACAAGGTATAACAACCCATTGGAAACCCTGTCGGCCTTAATCAATTGCAGGATTTGTAAGCTCTATTTTTAACCAAGAAAATGTAGCTCCACCGAAATGGAGCCTCAAAAAATTTCTCGACACTCGTGCCTGTTCCTCTCCACGGAAATCTTTAGTAAAAGGCGAAAGATTTATACGATCTGAAGAGAAACCAGAGTATAACGGCCCTTTTCCTCGCCGACATACCCACCGACTGCTCTGCCCCCCAGCAGTGAGGGTGACGCTCGCCCCCGCGCCGCTCCCGGCCCCGCACCCCCGGCTGGTCCCGGCCCCGGGGGCCGCACACCTCACACCGCCGCCGGGCACCCCCCAGGCCCGGGCGGGGCAGCGGCCGCAGCGCCGGACACCGGAGGGGCCGCGGAGCACCCTGGGTATGCAAATCAGGCCGGCTACGGGGCGCCGCTAATGAGGAGGTGGAGCCGGCGGCGCGGAGGGGCGGGGCCGCTTGGTTTTGCGGACAGCGGTGGCACAGCGTGTCCATTTCCATTCCCACGGTCCGGACGGGCCGGGGATTGCCTTTTCCCCATGGTCGCAATTCATTAACAACAACCCTCAGCATTTGCTCTTTCTTTAACCAGACATGGTTAGCTCCACCGTAATGGAGCCACAAAAATTCTCTTAAGACTCGTATTAGTTCCTCTCCACGGAAATCTTTAGTAAAAGGGGAAAGATTTATACGATCTGAAGAGAAACCAGAGTATGACCCTGCTTGGCCCCGCACATATGCCCATTCCCTGCTGCTGCCCCAACAGCACGGCGACGCGCACGCAATTCCTTTTCCTACTCCCCATTCCTTCGGCGCCTCACACGGCCCGGCACCAGCCGGTACCACAGCCCGGCTGGCCCGACCCCGGCCCACACCGGCCCGGAGCGGCGGCGCTCGGCGGGGCCGGCCGGCGCTGCCCGCACCGTGCCGATCACAGCAAGCGGAGGAGCCGTGACCAAGCCCGGTGTTTCCTGCCCTCCTGCCGGGGCGGGGGGAGCGGAGCGGGGCAGCTGGGGACAGAAGCGAGCGGGAGTGGACAAGGACCCCGCGGCGTTCGGGTCTGGTCGCATCGTCACCACAGACAGCACGGCGCAGGGGTAAAAAGTCGGCTCCGAGAAAAGACCACCAGACGCCGCCGCCACGGACCGGAGTGGGAGGGCTTGCGGTAGGGGCCCCACGCATGGTGCTGAGCTCCGGGAGGGCTCCAACACCGCCTCTATCCCCCTGGGCGGGGCTGGAGTGGCCGGGACTGCCGAGCAGGTCTCCGGCTGGCGCTTCTCCCGGAGCCCGAACCACCGGCACGCAGCTGCTCCGCTGCACCGCCAGGGCCGGGAGGAAGGGTTGCCCGAGCCCCGCCTCCTCATGGCGCATTTTGTGACCAGACAAGGGCAGTGAGGCGGCTGTCCCGGCGGGGGCTGTGCGGCTGCGCCCCCCGATGCAGGGCCAGCCCTGCCGGGAGCCAGACCTAAGCAGGATACGCTTCCAACTCCAAAGCAGCGCATGCGTACCGCAGCTCTTACAGTACTGCGGGTTAAACGCGCTTTGCAAGCAGTTTGAGTCTATTTTTGAACCAAACAAGGGATAGCTCCACCGAAGTGGAGCCTCAAAAAATTTCTCGACACTCGTGCCTGTTCCTCTCCACGGAAATCTTTAGTAAAAGGCGAAAGATTTATACGATCTGAAGAGAAACCAGAGTATACAGGTGGGTGGATCTCGGCAGCTACCGATCCAGGGCTGTCCCTCCTAAGGATACAGCGACGCGGTTTGCCCCCCGTGTTCGCCCCTCTGCTGCCCCGTCCCGTTGCCCCGGCAGCGGCCAGAGCCCGGCCGTGCTCGGAACCAGCGGCCCGGGGAGCGGCGGCCCGAACTCTGCCGTGTACCGGCGGCACCGCCGCGCGGTGCACCCTGGGTATGCAAATTAGTCTGAGCGCTCCTAAGGCGCCCACGCCCTCCCGGCTCCGTATCGGTCGCAGCCAGGCAGGATCGGGGCCTCGGGAGCGCTCGACCGGGACTCCTGTGCCTGCCCTTCGCCCCCGGCTGGGTTGACAGATCCTACTTTTGTACTGGACCTCCAGGTGTACTGAGCACAGCACACACAGCATGGGCTCCATGAGCACACAGGGCACGTGTCCCATCATATCCTGGGGAAAAGGGCAGAGGGGTAGTGTCAGGAAAATTAAAACACAAACACCAGAAGTTTATGTCCAAAAAGGAGACAGAGGAGTCTTTTTACTTTATTCAAATAAAGGGAGAGGCCATGGGGTATTCCCCTGGGGTCTCTCAGATTTTTGGAGGGCGCAGCCTCCTTTTTATCCTAATTCTCGGCCGCTTGTCCCTTCTCTCTTTCCCTATAGGTCGAGGTACTTGAGAGGTACAGACTTCCCGGAATGCCTGATACCTGGGGTACCTTACCCCCCACCAATGCATAATCCTTTCTTAATTCTTAACTCTTGTGGAATTCATGGTGCTCTTTCAGCGCCTCTTTCATCTTCCAGTGGAATCTATCTTATTGTTTCTGTTGTCTCTCAGTGATAATTGCATTTTATCAGCAGACCCACTGCTTGTTTGTAAAGACAAACCCATCATTCCTCTCAGTAGGGACAGCTGTCACACAGTTTTCCAGGCTGTTCCCTTCCAGGCAGTAGGGCTACCCGGTGCAGCCACAATGCCAAGGAGACAGGCCCAGCTCCTGCCTGAGCAGGGATGGACACAGGTGGTAACACTGCCCATTGCCCCCAGCAAGGCCCACTCCTCACGTGCATGACCCCGAGTGTCTGCAGAGCCCCGTGCTGGAGCACGGCTTCGAGGCCTTGGGAATCTTGGCTCTGGTACTTGGGATTGCTGTGGCCCAAAGAGTCCAGCAGAACCTCTGTGTATTTTTGACCTTTTGCTTAGTTGGAGGCATTTAAGAACTTGGTCAGGGCTTTCACCTTTGTGCAGAGAAAGAGATGCCAACTTGTGTGCCTGGATCAGCCTGGATCAGCCACCTCAGCTGTTCCACTGTCACTCTCAGAGGATCCAGTGCCACGTCCCACTTGAAGTGTGGCTCTAACAGCCAGGACAAAGTTTCTCTGTCCTTGTCAGGAGCCACAACTAGAAAACCAGTTAGCTAAATTCTGAGCTGGAGTAAGTGGCCAAGGAAGGTCCTTCTGCAGGCATTTACAGAAAGAGAGTGTGGCACTGGCATACCAACAGAGTTGCTACAGATCCCACTACTGAGTCTGCTAAGGAAGCTGTGGCAGCATGTATCACCCCTTAGCCTCTAAGAATGTCCTCTGAACTACAGAACTAACATGCTTTGGCTTCCCCTACCCAGGAGGAAAAACAGGAAAAAAACGTTGTAATGCTTTTAAAAGATACAAGCTACAAAGCTCTCCCAGCCCAGAGAGAAACTCTGGGAAAGTTTGCAGTGGGTGAATGCTGCAGGTGAGGATGGAAACTGTTTTGTGGTTTTAACAGGAGGAATTGCAAACAACAAGGCAGCAATATCATGCCAAAATGACTTTGAAGAAAGTGAGCTTGTTAAAAAATGAGAGGGGATGAAATGCAACTGCTCAACAATAGCTGAGACTCTGAACTCCTTCCAGCCAGAGCAGCACTGCTGGATCTGCCATCAGCAGGCAGAGGGAAGGGAATGGCTCAGTGCAGCAAGCAGCCCCAGGGGCTAGAGGTCGGGGAGAACACCCTCGCCTGAATCAGGACAAAGTGCAAATGGACGTGCTGTGTACCACAGCTTTCACAAATGAGCTCCTCATACTCCCCACCAGTGTCTCCAGTGAGCAACAGCAGCGTTAAAGACTCTCTTTTGTCCTCTTCTTTCAGGTGGTTCAACTCCAGTATTTGCAGAGGAATCAAGACACCTCTGATCTCCAGAAATTCAGTAAGGTATCTGTGGCTGCAAGGCTGCAAGAATAAGGGGAACAAGGATTTGCCTTGGAGCCCATCTTCCTCTGCCAGCATGCCATGTCCTGGGAGCCATCACCTCCCACCTCACTGCAGTGGGTAGAGGTCTGAACTGGATCCTGTCTCTGCAGAAGAGCATGGACCATTCTCTTACAGGCAGGCAGAGGCAGCACACTCATCCAAATGTAAGAAAAACCACTAATTCTAGATTCCTGAGAGAGGGGTTACATGGCTTTCCCTTCAGTTCCATCTTTCGGTAGCCAGGTTGTTTTTAAAACCTGCAGAATGTGGCTGGATGTGGGTGTCTCTGTACAAAAGCTTATTCTTTAAACAAATTTAAAATAGAGAACTTGCCCATCCTTTCCATCTCACTACTACACATCACCTCCGCCTATCTAAGGAAACAGATCCTTCATCCTGAGCCACACTCTTAGGTGAGCCAGAAACAAGCTGGCTCCCTGGGAACTCCAGCTCCAGCTCTGGTTCTGCCTTGCCTTTAATGAAGCTGTTCAGGATGCAACTTGGAGCAACTTTGTGGACACTATCCTGTTCCTGCAAGAAAACCATGGTTTTCTTGGCTTCCAGCTAATGGTTTCCTGCTTTGACAGATGTAATGATGTCTTTTGCCTAGAGAAAAATGAGAGAGTTTAAAAAGGTCTATGAAGAAAGACTGTACTAATGAATTACCACTAGAATCACATTTAAAATCTCTGGGAAATAATATTAAAGCACTTAGTAACCATTTAATCTCCTTTTCTCTTATACTCATTTAATATATATGAAAACTGGCAAAAGGAGAGTTCCTGATGCATCTGAAGCTGCACAATGAATCTGTGACAGACTTGAGATTATTTTCCTGGGCAGGTGGTTTAACCACAGGAGCTCTCTTCTCTGCTCTGCTAATAAAGTCATTTTGATGTTACCCATTACCCCAGCCCTGTTTCTCACTAGCCTCATGATATGAACACTGCCTCTCATATCTGACCTGCCAGGGAATAAATAGAGTGAAATGAGAGCAGAAATAGGTATGGATTTATGGGGAGTGACAGGGTCAAGGGGGCTATAAATGCCTGTTAGCACAGCAGCACAGCCCTCACTCACGTGCTGGAATGACAGCGATTTGGACTGGGCCCACATCTACCCCAGGAACATGTGTCTGGCCTTGGCAGTGGGAAAGTGCTTTAGCACCCTTTAGCATGACAGATATTTGCGCTATTTTTTCTCTGCCTAATTTTCCTGGCATGTTTTTAAGAAGTCTAAGATAAGCTAAAATGATAGGAGTTATAAGCAAGAAGACAGAAGCTCCAGAAACATCCCTTTTCTGCAATTCCTTCTATTTCTTCACATAGGTGTTAAATGAAGAAATCTACATTTTTTTTCCAAGTGTCTTTGTCACACTTTTGGCTTAGTATGATATTCCCTAGTGCAGCTTAACAAATGTGAAGGTGCACTTAGTAAGGGAGATGGAATGTCAAGGACTAAGGTCTCCATTTGTGTGGCAATCCCAGAGCCGTGCACGCCTTAGGCTGGAGGACACTGACCAGTCTCAAGGAGTCTCACAGTTAAACACCAGGATCTGTGCCCACACACAGATTCAAAAAGAGGGATAAGGTCACAAACAGTGGCGTTAACACAGGTGCCTTGTCCTCCACCAAGCTGTATCAACATGCCTAAGGATAAGAAAGGAATTCACACTTTGTCTAATGCACTTCTTGGACTTCCTACCTAACAAAAGCATTGTTTTAGGTTTTATTTAAGTGTGGTTTATTATATTATATATTATAGAAAAAGAGTTAAAATGACATAAAATCTTTGTGTTTCCGAATAAGAAGTTTCTTTTTGATGTAATACGAATCATCAAGATTAACAATTTCCTATCTACAAAGTTGTTAAGCCCTTTCTCCTAGTATCTGGAGCAAAATTTCAAATCAGTTCCAAAATATCCCCAAGATACCTGCTCAAAAGTAACTTTCTACTCCTATTATCTGAACCAGACTGAAAACAATGACTAAGACATGAGCATGTATCTCAGTGCCTAAAAACAAACAAAGTCTTCAAAAAGCTAGCTAAGAAACAGTGCTCGAGAATTAAGATGAGATGAAATTTCATTTGGGAATTAACGGTCTGTGTTCTGTAAGGCATCTGTGTCCTTGGCAGGGCGTTTTCAGGACCTCCTTTGCAGGGAAGCAGGTTTAAAATAAATCCATTTTCCCAAAATACTTGTGATTGAAAATGTTATTAGCCATAACAAATGTTAGTGCTGACAGGAGAATGGCCTGTTAGGGGCCTCTGCTGAAACAGTCAAGTGAAAGTCATATTTCACATTATTGCAAGCATTTTCCTGTGATTTACAGAATATTTGTGAAACATTACTTACAAGGCATATGATTGATACTGAGAGAACAGCTTGTGTGTAGGGGGAATCTGTATTTCACAGAGACTGTTTGCATGAAATTTACAGTCCCATAAAGTGCTCCTCTGTCCTCAACAGAGATCTAGTTAAAAGAACTTTACAGTCTGAAACATCCCAAAATTGATTCTAAATTAACGTTTCCATATTTATGTTTAAGATGCTGCTGGTGTAATGCTCTCCCATTTTTATTATAAAGCTGCAGTAACTGTCCCCCACCCCCCCACTACTCAGAAATACCAGCACCATCCTCTGGATGTGAGGATTTTAGTGATACAAAGGGCTTGCCTATGAATCTATGGTGAAAGAAAAAAAAAAGAAAAAAAAAGAAAAAAAAAAAGTTTGAAACAATAATGACATGACTTCAGAGAATACAGTAGTGTCTGTCTCTGGCTGCTGTAATAACAGCAGTTGCTGACATAGGAGTCTTTAAGCCAACATTGCAAAGTACCCTGAAAATATACATTAATGTTTTTATTGTGACCATTTTACATACGGGGAACATACAGACACAGGGAAGTTAAATGACTTGCCTGAATCATTTGTCAGTGCTAGCTAGCATCAGCATGTAACTCCTGGCCATTGGCTTCAGACTCTGCTGTCAACAGTGCTGGGCTGCCACCCAGTCCACTGGACCTCATAATCAAAACAAGGCTAGGTCAGGGCAAGACTTTATTCCTGCCAAGAAAAAACCAGTGATTTAGGAACTGGCTCTGGCAATTCAGCAGTTCTTTATATCCAGAGTCCTGCTAAATCATCAGACTGAGATCAAAAGGCGGACTGGTGGTGCTTCAGCCTCAGACCGAGTGTGAGGTGTCAAGGAATGATAGCCTTGGACTCATGGGAGGACAGCGTGGCACTGATTTGGTGTTACCTTTGCATCTTGCAACATCAAGGTGGTGCTCAGCCTTAGGCAGAACATAGGGCTTGTTTCTCGGGCAGGTTTCATCCTTTCCTGGCACACCTCAATTCCTCCCACGCACTGAGCACCTTCCTCAGTGTACCCCAACATCCCCAGCCCCTCAACCCACAGTCCCACCGGCCCCTCTCTCACCCACATGTCCTGCCCCCCAGCCGCACTGCTGAGCCAGCCACAGCCCCAAACCCACCCCTGCACTGCCTCAGCCCCAGCCAGGCCCTGCACTGCCCCCGCCTCCATCCCAGCCCCCGCCCCGTCTGATCCACCGCAACCTCAGCGTTCCCTGCCCCAGACCACCATCCCACAGGCCTGATCCAGCCCAGCCACAGGCCCTGTGCTCCCTCACACCCCAAACCCCGCTCCAGGTCCTACAGTCCCTGACACACTCCCTGACCCGCACGCCCAGCCCTTCCTGACCCAAACACCCGGATCAGGGCCAACAACCAGTCTCACCCCTCATGCCCGCCGTATCCCCTGCCCCCTCTGACTGCAATCCCCATTCCAGGCCCTACAATTCCCCTCATCCCGGCCCTGCGACCCCCGCCCGCCTCAGCCCCCGGGCCCCGAGGGGGCGGTTACCCCGCACAATGACTGACACGCGGCTGAACCAATCGCTTCCCGATTTTCTCCCCCTGCCCAATGGGTGATCAGTGGGCGGGGCGCTGGGCCGGTGCTAAGGGCGCGTTGCTAAGGAAGTGGGAGGTGGGTAGGGGGCGGGGCGGATGGTGAGGCGGGGTGGGCTCTTTCCCTTCCCATTGGCTGCGAGGAGGGAGGTGGGCGGAGCTTCCGGGGGGGGCGGAAGCGGCGGCCGGTGCGCGGAGCGCGGCCATGGGCACGCGCGGGCTGGAGGCGGCCGTGGTGGAGCCGGAGCCGGAGCCGGGACAGGCCCGCGGTGCGGAGGCGAGCGGGACCGGGGACACCAGTGACAGCAGGGACTGGGGCGCCTCTGCGGGCCGAGAAGGGGGAGCGGGCTGGGCTATGGAGGAGGAGCCGTGGGGCATTGGTGCTGTAGCAGGTGTCTGGCAGTACCTGGAGGACAGAGCAGGACGCTTCCCTTTTCCCCCTGGAATGGCAGCAGCTGCCGCTATCTCGCGGGGAGGCGGGAAGAGCGGTCTCGCCCCCCGTGGGGATCAGTTCGGTGCTGGCTTTGCGTCACCGGAGGGCGGTGGGAGCTGCAGGGGCTGGAGCTGTGCTGTTCGCAGCCGTCAATCCGGCCTGAGGCAACACTCGCGACTGGCCGAGAAGTCAAACTCACGCTTGCTTCACCATTGCCTTTAAGCTTTTCTAAGTAGACAAGCCGCTGTAAGTTGTGACTCGCGCAGGCTGGAGGGCTGTATTGTAACACTTGTGATCTGTTTCAGAAGGAACTACAGAGAGAGGGCCTGCCGAGGGCCAGCCTGTGGTGATCCTCCTAGGCTGGGCCGGCTGCCAGGACAAATACCTGGCCAAATACAGTGCAATCTACAGCCAGAAGGTGAGTAGCCGGTCTGTATTTTCATGACACTGTCATACTGTGAAACTGCCTTATTTTTGCATGTAAAAGTAAAGTCTGTCTGAAGCCTCTCTCAGTGTCACTCATGGAGAGTGAGTGAGAGTTCTCCTGTCATTGAAAGCTCCTTGTCTCTCCCAGTGTTATCTAACAGCTGCTGATGTCACCTTGGTGTGTGCAGCTAAGACACAAATACTTCCTTGGAGAAACTTTCAGCTGCTGTGTGACTCACTGAAGTATCTTAAGGCTTTAAAATTGTGGGATTATTCAGGAATGACGTGAACTGTGTCAGTTTTCCAAACAGGTAAACATTCAGGGAAAGGTTCTGTGTTTACTGCTTGCTGTTAGGCCACAGCACAGACATGGCGAGGCTGGGGTGGGAACTGACAGAACACATTGGCATCTGTCGTGCCTTTGGCTCTTCCTTCCTGTGAAAATGATTCATCTAAATGTTGTAAGCCAAATTAATTTTATCCTGTCTGTGAAACAGGCATCCTGTGATAGTCATAGCTGGTCACTATGAATTCCTTGTGTTTGAACTAGAGAGAACTGTCCTACTGCCAGTTCCCTAAGTTACGATATTTTCCGTTCTAATATTGTATTTTTTTGGAATGACCTCAGCTTGTAGCATGGGGACTCAGTGAAACATTAGGTTTTTTTGTTTTTTTTTTTTTTCTTGGTCAGCATGCAAGGAATCTTGTATTTATCCAAATCTGTTCCAACTGTAGGTGGTAAAGTTTGTACATTAACAAGTCTATTGTTAATGTGTAATCCAGTGCAGGAATCATTAATTGGCTTGATCTAGTGAAGAATGAGTTGTTAAGCAGCTTTAAGATGCTGCTGAGCAGATGAGAAGCATGTTACAGGGCAGTATGACAACTTCTTGGAAAATACATTTCTGTCAGAAATGGGAAAGGAGAGGATGTGTTTTCTTAACTCACTAAGAAGAAATGGCTGTAACCATGGCAAGATGGTAGAGAAGGCTGTGATTTGAGAACTTGCTATCCTCTTCTTCCTTATTCACTGTTTAGGGAGCTCTGGGGGGGTTGTTTTGGTGACTTCGCTTTGTGCTTGTCAGTGAGCTCAGGTGATAGAAAACGTCTGAAGCATTTATAAATGTAGATCTATCTGGTCTATTTTGAAACTCCTTCAAGATCCTTTTTCCAAATCTATACCTAAATGTAAGGACTTAAGTGTGAAGGCAATTGCTCAGGAGTTCTGAGTCCTTGAGCCAAAACTCTTTCTTTGCCCAGCTGGAGTGTTTCAGGAAGGTCTACAAAAATCCTGTCAGTGTTGGTTGGTGGTGAGTCTTAGAGACAGCTGCAAACAAGTGCACCCAAGGAGAGGAAGAAGTTCCTCTTTCTTCTTACATTTGTTTCAGTGTGATGACCTGGATGTGTACCAGAGCAGGCTTCTCTTACCAAAATGCCTGATACTGAAGGTCTGTGAATCAGGGAGATGGTTTTCTTCTCTTGGGTGAGGATTAACCCATAAAAATGGGTGGCAGTGTCCCCAGGGGTTGTGCCAGTTAGCACAAGATTTGAAAGGATTTCAGACATGACCAAAGCCAGGCCTCTGGCCTTTTTCTGTTGGGAACCTGTCCCAAATTTTCATGTTCCTTGTACTGCTGCTTGCTTACTCTCTGTAATTTGCAGCACAGCTTAAATGTGTGTGGGGTCTCTTTCTGTTGTTCTTAGGGGTGCACGGTCATCCGTTACACAGCTCCATGGAGGATGATATTCTTCTCTGAGACCTTTGGCATCAGATCCCTGCAGACCCCAGCCAGGCGACTCCTGGAGCTGCTGTTTGACTACAGTGTTGAAAACAGACCAGTTCTTTTCCATGTGTTCAGCAATGGTGGTGCCATGCTGTACCGTTACATCATCGAGGCGCTCCACACCCACAAGCCGTTTCAGAACCTCAGAGTAGCTGGCACCATTTTCGATAGCGCCCCTGGCAGAAGAAACTTGCGAGGAGGCCTTCGTGCCCTGGACACTGTCTTGGTCTCCATGAACGTGCTGCTCAAGTATTTGCTGCTGTTCACTTTTGCCAGCGTGGCCGTTGTGCTGCGGATCCTGCTGTACCCCCTGACCCGCTTCATCCACGAGAGCCATTACGATGCCCTGCTGAAAGCGCCCTCGCGCTGGCCCGAGCTCTACCTTTATTCCCAGGCTGATCTCATCATCAAGGCCAGCGAGGTTCAGCTCATGGCCAATGCCCGGCAGCAGCTCGGTGTTCCTGTGAAAGCTGTGGACTTCTCAGATTCGCCTCATGTCAGCCACATGCGGGTGTACCCCACCTACTACCACAGCCTCTGCACGACTTTCCTGTCTGACTGTGTCGGGGGCTCACCTCCTTAGTTCTCTAATGACCTTCAGTGTTTGCCTCTTCCTGCTCAGCTCCTATGGGAAATGTCACCCCCTTTCCTTTTGTGTCTTTGAAACCAGGAAAGTAGTTTTTTCCCTACCATGTACAAGTCTGAAAGCCTCCAGCCTGGCCTTTAGACCAGCCACGTTAGAGCAGAAAGTAGATATGGATTACTTTAAAGTCCTGAAACTGAAATCCTGTCATGGTTCATGTTGATGTACTTTACCAAGGTGTCACAGACCAGAATCTCACACTGAGTATTATTTGTTTCTTCCTGTCTCTTGTTCTCTGCTTTCCTTGTTGTCCCCGATATCCAATGTGCATGTTCTGTTGCTTGTACTAATTTTACAATACACCTCTTCCATGTCTTTGTTGTTTGTTTTTTTTTTTCCCTCTCTGCCATTTGTTTTATCTTGTAGTGAGCAAACAGAGTCAAGACTGCAGGACTTTTTGCTTTTCTCAGTGCATCTCACTTGTACTCTCCTTGATGGAGATCAGGCCCTGAAACCAAGTGTAAGACCAGGAAAAGGTGTGTGCAGGACAGTATGACCAGACTATCATGTGGTTCCATTAAATAGCTGAGATAAAACAGTCAAAGCTCTATGATCCTTAGTGGGAGCTTAAATATTTGTGATAACTTTTGCTTCTTCAACCCAGAGGTTTAAGCTAACATTTTTGAATGTGTCTAGTGTTTTGTTTCTCTTCCTTCCAGTCTTTTGTGTGTTCTACTGAGTAATTTACTTTCTTGGAGAGCTACTTATTTGTTATTGTATGTCTTTGAGCAGCCTGTATTTTGCATCTGGATATTCAGGGAAACTTTTGGATTACAGCTGTGCCAGACCCCTGAAACAAAAAGGTGGAATTGCAGAAGAAAATGGAACTGTCTCTTGGAACTATGCTTTATACTCAATATTTTTTAAATCACCTCCAGCCTACAAATGACCATGAAATACGATGTTTTTGTCCATAATGTTCTCTTCAGATGATCAGTCTTTGCAGTCCATGCAATGTGTACGAGAAGTTAATTCCTTCCACCTAGTGAAAAAGTAGCTCATTGAACTGTACTTCATCCATGTTTGGGTTTAGGTTTTATTTATTTGGGGGAGAAGTGGGGATAAAGACAGAGGAGAGCCTGCTGATGTGTTCATGCTATGTCACAGCGTACCAAGCTAATTAATAATATGATGAACAGGTTTAACCAACTTTAAATTGCCAGAAGAAGCTCTGGAGGGCTGTGACATGGGCCTGCTTGAACAAGGAGCTGCCCTAGAGTGGTAGGCACTTAAAAAGCAGGAGGAGTTTTGCAAAAGGTTCTGCCAGTGGGTGGCTGTGCTGGTCTTGCCCACCCTTGGGGTGCTGTCATCCACAATTACAAAACTCTTGCTGTTCTGGATTGAAACACAGAGGGGGTTGTCCTTGAGAAGCACTAAAATAATTTGGAAGTTTAAAACAAGAACTGTAGCACCTCAGAGAAGTGAAAGCACAGGGTGAGTGGCAGTAGTGACCACACAGCTGTTTGTAGCAGACTGTTGTGACAATGGACAATTTCTTTTACAGCAGAATAACCCCCTGATGAGCATGTTTTTAGAGGAAGGGTTGGGCTGTATATGGGATAAGTGAGAACTGAAAAGGGCCTGATGATCTGTTTTATATTTGATTTTTTTAGAAGTGAAAACTGTCCCCAGGCACAAGAGCCCTTGTTGCTTGGGATCCAGTCTTCAGTAGGTGTGACACCAGTTCCATCTCCCATTGTGACAATGGGGTGTGAGGGCTACCCCGTGGTAGGAGCCTTCAGCCTCCCCCTTTTTATGGAGAAATTCTTGTTTCTAGGTTTTGAACCTGTAAAATCCAGTCATGGTCCTCTATCTCCAGAAAGCCCAGATCAGACATCTCCCAGCTTTTTAAAGCAGGCCCCTGGTTTGTATGTCAGTGCTGTAACTCCTGAGCTGTCATGTATTCATCTGCCTTTTCAGAGATCTGGGCTGGGGCTTCTCAGCATCCAGCTTGTTTGTAGCACTGTGAACACTCTTGGGGGACAGAGGTGATAGAGGCTATTTAACCAGCACTTGCCCTCATGCTGGTTTCTACAGGTTCAGTATTTTACAGATCAGTTAAACACTCCATAATATACACCTCTGAATTAATACAGTTGTTTCTGGGAATCTGCTGTTCCTGTTTATTGCTGGGGGTGTTGAACTTCTGTTTAAGCACTCAGGCTGTTGCAGAACATGGCTGGCAGGAGCTGGAGCTAAACCCTCTGCTCCTGCCTGACAGGATGGTGAAGCTTCTTCTGGGGAGAGCCTCACATGTCAGCTGCACCTTCCTTCCCCACTTTCACTTCCCCAGCACGGTGTTGCCACATGGCCAGCTCACTCCAGCTCAGCCTACTTCCCCACTTTCCAGAGCAGCTCTGCAGTCAGAGGTGTCCTGAGCTTTGCAAACAGGAATGTGCTCACAGGCATTTCCACTGCTGCAAAAGTGACTTGAAATTTGGAGGTGATCTGTGTACACAGCTCTCTGAGAGCAGGGTGATCTTGGGCAAGCCAGTGATTTACAGCACCAGTCGTCTGAGTGGGTTTTGTTTTCTGAGTCCCAGCAAGTTTTAATTCCGATTGTGAGCACTGTGTGATATGCTGGCCTCTGCTTTCCTGTACTGTGTGTGCCCCCACCTTCCTGCCCTCCGTATTCCTGTGGCTTATTTGAAACAGAAGGTTAATAACTTGGAGCCCAAAGGCACATGGCTGAGAACTGATCCAAGCACTACTGGATTTACAAAAACCCAGCCTCAGACCCTTAATCCTTGCTAAACTGTCACGGTTTGGCGCTGCCAGCGTTCCTAAAGAGCTTCAGCCTGAACACTGAAAGCCCAAAGGTTGTGATATCTTGGCAAATCCAGGTAAATCTCTGGATGAGCTATGGGGAGGAGGGGCACTGCAGATCTGTTCATTGGGAGGAAAAATGCAGCATCCCTGGGCTTGCCTCGAGGGTAGGGAGTGGGATGTGTCCCAGAGCTTGTTTTCCTGCAGTCCAGCCCTCATGTGCAGACTGCAGTAGTGTGGGTGGAACACCAAGAGTGGTGGGAGAGGATGGTCACAGTTGTGGTAAAACAAAATTAACTTTCCCTCAGTAGCAAAATCCATCTGAGTGTTTCCTATGAGGGAACTGAGCAAGCAATCCTGGCTTGCTCCCCTGTGCTTTCTCTCCCCAGGCAGTGGTGATGTTACGGGATGGTTTTGAAAAACAAAAAAAGCCACTTAGTGGTCAGGGTGGCCTGTGTGGCTGGGCTGGAGGGCACTCAGCCGCTCCTGACAGGGCTGGGAGGGTGTCAGTGCACCCAGAGCTCCCTGTGACAATGGGAGAGGCTGTGGTGGGGATCTGGGCAGGCCAGGGGCAGGATCCAGCCAGCCAGGGTTCAGGTTTTGGAGCTGGGGGAACATTGTGCAGCACAGGCAATTAAAATTAGGCTCCTGTGTGGAGACTGACCTGTGCCCACACCTCATAAAGGTGTTTTAAAGGTGTGTGGGCTGAGGTCCCACTTTCATGCATGTTGGGATGCTGCAGGCATATGTGTGGAGCTCTGCCCTTGATGGAAAAGTGGGAATGGACGGGATGGAACCAAGCAATCCAAGCCCGTGCCGCATCCCAGGAAGTGAAGGAGGGAGGCTGGTCTCCACAGCCCGTGCGGGAGCTGGCAGGGGGCGGCTGTGCAGAGCCCACGGGAGCCCCGTGCCGGGCGGGAGCAGCTCCACGAGGTGGCAGCAGGACCCCTCTTTCCCGCATGGAGAGATTGCTAGACTAGGAGACAGCTGAGCAGATCCTGGCTAAGACCCCAACAGCTCGGCTCAGCCCAGCGCTTCTGAGTGCCTGAGAGCATCTCCTGCAAAAGGTCTTCTCTTGGGGCAGGGAAGAAGACCAGCAAGAGCTAACTCCGATGACAAGAATTAGAGATTGTGAGTTAATACATAACAGCATCTCTCCCTAGGGCTGCCTGACTCTGAAATTTTTACTAAGATCCCATTCTTCAGCTTTAACTGATTGTTAAAACTAAAAGTCTAACAGCAGGCATAGCTTTCCTGCCCTTCTCACCTCAGCAGACCAGGTCACAGCACTTCCCTCTCCATCTCCCATGGAAGCCCATCTGTCTTTTGAGTGAATCTGTGTAATAGTGTGATCAAGCAGACCATGGCCCAACTTCTGGGAGCTCCACGTATCAGGACTCTGGAGCTCCCTTTGCTTTCCTGTAGTCCCTGGGAAAGGTGCTGAGCTTAGTGCTGGTCTTCTGAAAAGGCTGGCAGGACCCCCCAGCACACAGGGCTGGGGGCTTAGAATGCAATTAGGAAACAGAACAACACAAACGGGGGCCCACAGCCACCAGCTGATTTGTCTCCTAATGCCCCCTTGTCCAGCACACCCACACAGCTCCTTCACCCAGCCTGGGGCATGGGCATCCCTCCATCCCCTTCCCTTTGAACTTGACCTCCCGCCATCCTCTCATTCCTGCATCCTCACATGGCTGCAAGTGCACCCCAGCACCATCAGAGACAGGCTACGTGGGCATGGCTGGGATGGGCAGAGTGGGCACAGCATCCTTCGGTCACCCTCCCAAACCTATGGGGGCTGGGGCAGTGAGAGCTTGGGCAGCCCCTGCCCCCATGGAGTGATGGATGAGCTGACAATAGGGTATTGATAAGGAATTAACCTTGAGCCCTTCTTGCTTCAGTGTCAATAGAGCAGGAGCCAAGTACACACGTTTGATTGGAAATCTGTGTTTGGCCTCTGCCTCTGAGCCCATTGAAGGAGAGAGACGAGAGGGGGATGTGAACTGCCCTGCTGCCCCTTCCCCAGCTGGGACCCCCCAAGGCAGATCCCTCTTGGCTTCCCCAGCCCCCTGCTGCTGGAGTTGACCAGGGGCACCCAGCTCAAGAGGCTGCAGCAACCTCTGTGCTCCCAACCTGGCATGTGGAGGGCTGGGTACCAGGGCCCCCCTTGTTCCCTAAAGGGCCTGTGCCCATCCTGCACCGGCCTACACTCCGAGCAGTTTGTTTAATTAAGTGTTTTGCCTAATGGGATTGCCTCATTTCCATAACAAACTGGCGGGCTGTCATTAGGTGGGCTCCCTCATTCATTACTGTTAATTAGATATGGATCCCCCAGAAGGCGGTGCGGGGTGATGAACGAGGCCCCTGACACACGCTATTACACATTAGCATTTTCTCAATATATCCGATACATCATGGTCCTCTGCTTCCTAAAGATATTTTAAATAAAATATTAGCAGCCTGCTGTGGGGTAGGTGGAGAGGGAGGGAGGGTTTCTGCCCCTCACCCTGGCCTCAGGCCTCCCTTGGGCTGGAAGTGGATGGGAGAGTGGCTGAGACCTTCGTTGCTTCTTGCCAGCCAAAAAAGTGGCCAAATCCCACCCTTTCCCTATCCTTGGCACAGCAGATGGGAAGATGTCCCCGACATCTTTATTGCCTCCTCCCACCAGCCTGGGGACCCCAAGCAACCCATCCCTAGGGGACACAGCCATGGGGAGAGGTTTGAAAACTGCCCGTTGACCCATCTGCAAAATGTTTGTAAACCAAAAGCGTGGGCGCCAGCCGTGTGCCGGGGGGGGGAACCCGACCTCTGTCCCCCCGCCCCAGCAGCCTCCCAGTCCCTGTGTCAGGGTAACCCTACACTGCACTGGAGGCCCCTAATGCAGGAGGTATAGATCTGTTGGGGCTGGGCGTCTCCTGCCCCCAGCTAACGCAACCGATGAGACTTCATTATGGGGGTGTCCCCTGGGGGCTGCCCTTTGCCCCGCCCTCCTGGCTCTATGTGGGGACCAGTTGGGGGAACCCATCCGTGGTGGGGTCTGGTGCATGTCCCAGCATCCCCCTGCATCTGTCTCTGCATCCCAAACAGGACCAGGACTCCCCTCTGGGACATTACTCACATCCAGGGGCTGCAGCATGTGGGGGTCTCTGCTGCCTCTTGCCTGCAAAGGGAAACACAGAGAAGCAGAAAGCGCCCGACAAGATTTATACTTGTTTAATTAATGTCAAATGTAGTTTACAAACGGGAGTGACAAGTACCTCTTTGTATAGTATACACTGACACACAATCATTGACACACCGGAATATCGCTTTGTGCAACTGGGATTCTTTGGGCAAAGATAGGTAACTCTGATATTTCACTTTTTTTTTTTTTTTTTAAATCATTTAAACTCATTACAGAAGAGGGGAAGTGGCAGATGCCTGTTACAAACTGGGATGCCTCTCTCCCCAGCCTTCCCCCTGCAGCTTCCCCCTTGAAAATGGGATGGCTTTACAATTTAAACAAAAAAACCCCCAAAAAACCAAAAATAAATCCCAAAGCAAAGAACCAGTGACTAGTTACATATGGTTTTACTCATACGTACATAAAGCACGTGGCTGGTCCACAACACCTGCCAGAAAGGCCCTGGGAGGGAGCCAGGCTATTTCCAAGGAAGGGCAGGGTAGGGGTGTCCTACCCTCTTGCCCTTCCTGGCTGCCTCTCAAACCCACCTGGCTGCCCCCTCTCAATCTCTGAGACCTCAGCACCAGCACTCTCCCAGCTGAGCCATGTACCCTGAAAGTTTTTCTCCCTTCACAAGTCCAGCCTGAGCTATGCATGCCTGCCCTTCCCCTGCCTTGTGCTGCTGGCTGCAGGGTTACCCCGCAGTGACAGCCCCTGCCCACAGTCTCCCTGTGAAGGCAGAACCCTCTGGGGTGCCTTGGCTTTCTCTGGTTCCCAGGAGCTCTGCTGGCACAGAGCAGTGGAGGCTGCAGCTCTCTGGTCTCAGAGGCCACACAGTTATCAGTGTGGACACAAGGGAAACTCCCAATTAGGAACTGTCGCTTTTTGATGAGATATTTATGAAATAACAGCTCCTTCAATTTCATTTGGGGTTTTTTGGGTGCAGTGGGATCCTTTTGAATCAGTCAAGAAGATGCCAAGGCTGCAGCTGTTCTCTGCAAAAGAGCTCAAGGTAGGGAAGCAGCAGTGGGACTGTCACACCCCCCACATTCTGCTTACCCAGCAATACCCCAGCAGCACTGGGGTCCTAGCTCCAAACCCCTCATCCACTGCTTTTTCCAGACTGTCTTAATGCTCCAGCTATGTTGTGCTGCCAGGTGGGATCTGCTTGGAAAGGAATGGGGCAGATGAGCTTTCCCATCTCCCTGTCTTCTGGCTATGGGGAGCTGGCACCCCACAGCTGCCCAGGAAACTGTGGCAGGGATGCACAGTGTGGGGCTGGGAGAAGTCCCAAGGCCTTGGAAAATGGGTTGCTATCTGTTTCTTGGATCCTGACAATAAAAGAAAGAACAAAAAAAACCAGGCCAGATGGCAGCTTTGGTTAAGGCTGAGGATACAGGAGACAGGGACAAGCATGAGGGACTGCATGGAAGAAGCTGGGGCTGCAGGGGACCTCTGGGTCCAGCTGAGAGTGTCTCTGCTGGACCCTGGGAGTGGCAGGGGGGACGAGACAGGGCTGGCTTGGCTCTCTGCCCTAGTGCCAAAACCTCTTAGGAAAAACGCAGGCTGCGGGAGAGCGGGAGCTGGGGGAAACGAGAGCAGGGCAGGGCTGGCTCTGCAGGGCTTGCACAGCTCTGCCAGGCAGCTCTGCACAGGAACTGGCTGAGTCTCTCTGGGCAAAGCCACCACCATCCTGTCCCCTGCCATCCCCACTGTCCTGCCTCAGCACCAGCCTGATGCCCCGGCATCTTCAGCCAGGAAACACTGCCCAAAGGAGGAAAGCAAAGCCAGGCAGGGCAGGGGAAAAGGGGCTATGGGCTGGGGGAGCACAAGGTGTCAGCTCGACCCCCAAGCAGGCACTAGGGGAAAGGACAGTGCTCTGACAGACTCCCTCTTTCCAGCTCCTCACCATTTGCCCCTTCCCCAGCTGGGAAAGATAAAGGGGGCTGAGCCAGATTCCCCCTGTCCTGCCTGGCCCCCCGGTGAGGAGTTAAAAGCTGTGTCTTTCCGGGGATAACGATTCTATTATAAATAGCCCCATTAGCTACAACTAATGACAAAAATCCACCTCCTCTACTCCCCATAAGTTCTGTAAGTTATGGGCAATGCTACAGCCATTACTAAAAGCTGTTAACTTCATATCTGAATGAGGAAATATACACCACAGAACATTAAACCATTTATATTATATATATGTATATATATACTTTTTTTAAACTAATGACTTTAATGCCAAAACTTTGCTGAACCAAGAAAAATATGGGTTTAATGTTCTCTGCTCATTTTTTTTTTCTTCTTTAAAAAAAATACAACCCAAAGAAAAGAAAGGGAAACTTATTAGTATGTAATGTTTGAGTCTATCCCATTTATACACAACATTGTAAACATATATAATCTATATTACATGTGCTTCATTTCTGCCTGGGTGTGTTTTTTTTTTTTTTTAAACCTTTTAGTCATCACTAGAACACCACAAAAAACCAAAACAGAACCAACCAAAAAAAAAATAAAAATAAAATCAAACCAAAACAAATAAAAACAAAACAAAAACTGATCAAGGAACACAAGTTACAGGTTATTTAACATCTTTCTGTCAAGGGTCCCTTCCCCAGTCTCCTGGGGGCAGAGTGGTCGACAACACAGTCCAAAGGAGGGCTCACGAGCCATCCGCAATGCAAAGCCAGCTCCAGGGAATGGGTGATGGGGAACACTGGTTTTAAAAAAGGGGGCTTCACAACAAAGGATTTGGTTTTGCCCGCTGCAGATGCTGAAGGAGGTCTCAAACTGTGGGACCTGGCAGCCGAGGCTCCCCGCTGCTCCTGTATCCTCGAGTCCATGTCTGGAGTCCCTGGTTTGTTTTTTCTTTGAATTTTAAAACGTCTTTTTTTTGTTGTGGTCGTTCTTCTCCCCCTGGGTGTGATGAGCTGAGCCGAGTAGCTGGGTCCCGCCCTCCTGCTGGGTCCTTCATAAGTAGATGCGCCGAAGGTCTCCAGGAGACGTGATGGTGTTACACTGAGGACAGAGCTTCTTGGCACCCTGCAACCAGCAGATGAGATGCACAGTGTGAGAATGTGAAGGACATCCCTGCCCTTGGCCTGGGACTACAGGAGCAGTAAGGCCCTCCAGGCAGGGCCATGGCCTCCAACAGCGAGCACAAGATGTATGAAGGGGGAGTCCCAATGTCCTCCCTGCCTATCCTGCAAATCCCCATCCCACTCCAGTCCCTGGCATGAGGCAGCTGGACAAGGAGGAGCTCTGAAGAGGGCTGAAACTCAGAGCCAAGGTGCATCACCCAACTCAGCACCACTGTCACCACTGGTTGCCAGGGAGATTTGCTCCTTTTTGTTTCCCTTGCTCACCTGCAGCCCTCGATGAGCCAGTTCAGGTCACCAAACTGGCAGAAAACCCAGCTGGAACAAGTGAAGTTTTCAGCAGGGATGACTGAGCTGGTTCATGGGGGCCTTGGACCATCCCTTTCAGAGCAGCACATTAGGACACTATCTCGTCCATCCTGCAAAAGCCTAAGAGCTGCTGGCATGAAGGAACCCTCCATCCCATCCTCCCCAGCTCACACATACTGCAGAGATAAGTCTGTTCTGCCAAGGTGAGCTGGAAACAGCAAACTGATGTGAGTTGGGGTGGGGTAAAGGGTGTCCCACAGGAACAGTACATGAAATAAAACAAGGGCTGATGTGCCATCTATCACCAAGCCTGACAGCAAGAGGGTGTTAATAAGCCTCAGAATCGGGGTCAACCTAAGCCGGTCATCATTAGATTGGCAGATGTGACAGACAATTGATGGGAAAAATGACAGAAAGATGGCTCTGCTGTGAGGCAGCCTCCCAACTACAGCACCAGCAGCGTGGGAAATTTGGATGGCCTTCCCTGCTCCCACTGCACATTATTCCTTGCAGTCATGGACTTGGCACACTTGCTATTCCCTGAGCTTTGCACTTCTGAACAATCAGGTCCCATCTGACAGTGCCCGCTGCCAGCGGCTCAGCTGTTGATGGAACACATGTGGGGACCATGGGCACCTGCACCTGATCTAAACCAGTCACACATGAAGTCCCGTTGAGCTAGAGTTGAATGAAGTGTAAGAGACCCCCAAAACACCTTGAGCATCACTCTCAGGCTGGAAGTCTGAAGAAGGACAGACTACTGGTGGTCAGGATGGCACACCTAACGCTGGTGCTGATGCCTGTGGACACATCCTTCCACTTAACTGGGACAACTACTGTGTCTGTTTTCAGTCTTCCAGGGCAGGGATCATCCCACTGCATTGCCTGTGCAATGCATCATGCAGCCTTATGCAGTGGTCTTCACCAAGTGGACTTGGCATGCTGGATTATGGGGGGAGCAAGTGCCAACTGTAACTCAAAGGAAAGGCTTAAAACACTGATGAAATGGAAACTTGAGTGCAGTGGAATTCAGCAGAGCCTGTTTACTTAACATGCCTCTTTGCTTATGCTCAGTATCTCAGCTTTGGATCTACAGAATGAGAAATAGCAAGCTCTACTCTGCATGTCTCAGTAAAAACTTGCTGCAGTGGTGAAAACATGAGAGAAAAATCTGAACATCTGCCCTTTCTGCCACTGTGGTGACACAGCAGCACTCCCAAGGGGCTCACTAATCTGGATGCAAATGCCACAAAATATCCTGTTTCAACTGAGTCTCTACTCAGTTCCATGCAGCTCCCTTTTCATTGGAGGCACCTGTTGCATCTAGTTGCCCTCTTGGCATCATCTTTGTAGCTGGAGGGGGTCCCAAAGGAAGTGGCAGGAGGTGCTGAGGAATTAATTCACAGCATGTTGTCGGAGGGACAGCAGCTGCCAGCTGCCTGTTCACGCTTTCCTGTGTGCCCTGACAAGCACAAGTGTGCATGGGGACTTTAAGCATTCCAGATGTGACTTGTGCCCACATCTGTGTCCATGCTCTCCTTCCTTACTTTCAAGCTTGCTCGTAAGAGGCAGCAAGGCATGAACCAAAGGCTGCAGGTGCTCACTATAAGCACCAGCTCTGTGCTCAGCCCACAGGGACGGCAGAACAAGCCCGAGCCCGATGAAACCAAGTGCATCTTTGCCGCTCTCTTCCATAGCAAAGCAAGGTCAGGTATGCAGTTCCCTCACACTACAGGGAAAGGGAAGATGGCTGGATTTATCTTGACAGAACTTGAGATCTCTGTCCTGGAGATATGTTTGCTGCACCACATGCTGATGGCTCGTGGTAGTTTTAGCACTAGTTAAAAATCACCAGAGTACTTACTCATTTCTTGCTGTGAGATATGGATTAGGAAAAGGGCAAAACAGGCTTCAACTCCCAGCAGCCTCTCTCAGAGCCATCACTTCCATGGGTGTTTTCCACGTTTTTCCTAAATGCCAAACTACCACATGGCTTTAGGGAGGTCCACTCTCCCACCTAAACCTGAGAGCTGCACATGAATAGTCAGGGACAAGTTTTCAACCATGTCACCAACCACATGTAGCCTGACCTATTTTCTGCAAAAGCTACATAATCACAGATTGATTTAGGGAAGTGGTGGATACTGCTTCACCTGCAGTGGGAAGCAGGGCTCATCCTTGAGCTCTGAAGCCTGGGTACATTGAAGGGAATAACAGCATCCTGGAAACCTTCAGCAGCCTGGCCCGAATGCAGTGCAAGCAGCACGTGGCACGCTGGGCCTAGGGCTCTGGGTCTCCCTAATACTTTGGACACTTGGGGAAGCATTTTTCTTTTATATTATATGAAACTGCCCTCCACACATAAGCATGTGTGGTAAATTCAGAACTAAGTCCTGATTTTTTACTTTTTCGATTGAAGTTGCTCAGAACCTTGTTCCTTACATCTGACTTTTCGGTGTAGGTGTACATTTATCTGCACCACTGATTAAGCTCTCCTCTCTTGTGGAGAGGCACATAAGCTTGTACACACACATGCTGGCACAGGCACAATGAAAAAGCATTTGCTCCCCCACTGCTCACCTGCCAGCTGGGGTTACTAAACTTTTCCCTTGAAATAAAAATGCTGTGGAATAATAAGTCCCACCTGTCGGCCATTTCTTTTTCTTTTTTTCCAGGTCCTTCTGCTCCTTTCATCATAGCTACATGGAAAAGCCTTGATGTGTTATAGCTGTGTGTGCTGGAGTAAAGGCCACCTCAGCTTTTCCATTATAAACCCCAGTTTTGGGGGGTTTATAAAACTCTGCTGCAAGAAGTTTGCTCCAGGGCTGTTACAAAGCAAAGAAATGGGGCTGGAACTGGGATGGAGTTTATTTTTTCTCCTCCTTTCTTAATTAAAATTTGGCAAGTGATTGATCCACAATACAGGCTAATCACTTGGGGTAGTAGTTTGAAAAATGCATTAACGAGAGCTGAGATGTTGAAAAGTCGTTAGGGCTTACATGGTGCCAGGAAGGATTGGAGTAGTTTGTCTTAAAGTTGCCTCTTAAAAAAAATGGTATGATGTCTGCTATAAATTGGCTAAAGCAGGGAAACTCACAAGGAAGGATTTAGGCACTTCCTGCTGTCCTGTGGGTCTAAAAATGGGCAATTTCCAAGAAGAATATGTTACCAGGCACAGAGAATAAAGAGACACACAAATAGAGCAGGCAAAGAAAGTAAAATCTAAGCAGAGAGATGACAGGAGGGACCCAAACCAAGAGGTGGCTTCTTGCCAGGAAAGGAACTGAATGCCAAGATCCAATTGTCAACCAAGGCTAGCCTCCTCTCCCACCTGTGCCTCCACACAAAGTGTGGAGCTTCTTCTCTGCAGATGCTAATTCCCAGAGAAACAGTTGTCCTCTATTGCCATTGTGGGGTACCCTCCAGTTGTCAGGTAATGGGGTTAAACCACCAGGAGAACTTCTTTCATGAAGCCTCCTTAAAGGGTAGAGCTCACCCGCACAGGCTGTTGGAGGCCAGACTGAAGAATGCTAATTAATAACCAGAGAACCTCATGGCAGATGAGAATATCATGAAGGCTCAAGCACAGCATTCATGCAGCTGCTGACTCAGGAGGTCCCTATATGTTGCTGAAGCACTGAGGAATCACCCAGGACTGCTCTGTATCTGTGCTGTTTTGTACAAAATCACTCCAGCCCACATGGTATATATGGTACTAGAGCCTAGAAAGAGTGGCAAGAACGTACTAATTACTAAAGATATAAATGTGTCAACTGCAGAGCTCACATATATATCGATGGATCCCCTGGAAGCATTTTGTAATGAAGAAGGCTTTTTAGAAGTGATTTTTTCCTGCTCTTATAGCTGTCATTTTCAAATAAACCCAAGACAGGCAGGCACAAGCCTGGAGTCAGCAAATACACGTGGGAAATGCTGGATCTGGCTTGTACAGGTGATGGGGGAAGCCCAGTAAACTGCATTTCCTCAAATAAACCTCTCCTCTTTCAGCCTTTGCACACACCGACAGCTCCTTCACTGACAAACAACAGCCTGACTTAGCTTCCAGCTCCATTTACTTAATAAAGAAGGATACCAGGGATTGGGAAATCACAAAACCACAGCTCTGAGAGATGTCAAGAACTCACCAACCCATTCCCTGGGCAAGATCACCTCAACCTGAATCACTGCTGACAGACACACATCAACTCTGTTCTCACAAACCTCCAAGGATGGAGGTTCCAAACCTCCCCAGCAAATCACTACAGCAGACGGCCAATCTCTTCTGTTAGAGAACTCTCCTCAGGAGAAGGAAAATACAAATCTCACCCACTATTAGCTGTAGGGTCCCTCTCAGTTAATGGGGAAGGATGGAGACAGGGCAGACTTAGAGAGGCAGATTCATCCCCTACTACCCCATGACTCAGGCTGCAGCCAACCAACCAGCTTGAGATGGACACCCACCATGAGGCTGTCAGCGCCCACCTGCTGCTGCCCAGGCAAAGTCTTGCTCCTGAAACAGCATTTTCTCTCCTATCTTTGAAGAACCCAGCACATGTTTTCAGGTTTTCCAAAAGGGATCACAGGTAAATCACTCCATGATCTTGGTTCTCTTAAGGCATCTCCAGGGTCCCTCCCTGTGAACCCAGACTTTGCTTCAGAGATGGAATCTCCTCTGGTCAATGTCTGGTCAGAGTTTGACCAGAACTTGAAGCCTGTTGACATGCTAAGCTCCAGTATAATTATACCTAAGCTAGAAAGTCCAGCAATCATTTGTAGAGTTAGTGATTAAAAGTCTCTTCCTTGCCCTTACCAACAGAAGAGTTATAATTTGGAACTGAACCTAAAAAACCAGAAATCCAAAAATTTTATTTTCATGAAGTCTAAGCATTTTAAGATCCAATTCTCATCAGTGCCCTAAACAATATCAAATCATATGCTCAGATCATTATACTATTGTATCCTAGAAAATGTTTAAACCATAGGTCCATAGACACATGTGAGCATCAAATTTCACCCTGTCTTAAATACCCTGCAGAGGTTTAGAAGTGCTTGCAGGCACTCTGAGCCTTCAGTTCCAGGGCTATGTTCAGTACATGATCCCTACTCTCTCAGACAACTCACACTCTAAGTTAATATTAGACCTTGGCTGGGTATGTGAACCACAGGCACATAGGAGAAAGGGGACTTTTCACCAGCATGGATGGCAGATCTCCAGATTGTTCAAAAGGGGCCGGAAGCCTGACACAACCCGCCTGCTCCAACTCCTATTAACTCCAACAAATTGTTTATTGCACAACAGAAGAAAAATGCTGCCCCTCTCCCCCAGCCAAGTCTTTCCATGTGTGCTGCACGCGCAGGCTCCCTCCTCCCAACCCCACTGGGGAGCCAGCTTTATACCCAGGGAAAGGTAACAGCAGTGATTATTACACACACTATCCCACAGCTCCTCGCTTGTTAAAAAAAACAAGAGTCTCTTTTGTGCCCGAAATAAAAGGAGATACCTTAATTAGAACAATGCAGGTTGGTAAGCATTAAACACTGAGCCCAGCTGCTGTATGCCATTAAATTCATAAAAAGGGAGGGGGGAAGGAGGGCAGTCTTAACGAGATTACACACATTGACTTTGATCAAGACACAAAAGCACCAAGGCGTTCCAGGGTTTTTATTGCTGTCTTCAGGCTACATTTTAATGGTTACATTAGAAACATGCGAACACAGGCTGGGAGATTTTTTTGAGATGGGAGAGGGAGTGCAAGCATGCCTTGTGAAAAGGCCTGGTTTAATAAATTGGGGGCTGCAGGGAGAGGCTAGGACTGGGGAACACATGAGTAGTCACTTATTAATTGCTTCCCCTATGCAAGTGCCAAGTCCTAACATGATGTCTTGCTGGACTATTCCCATCTCGCCTGCCTGGTCAGCAGAAGAGCCATGTGCAGATCACACACAGCCAGCACCATCACCACCTTTTTCACGGAATTCTAGGGGGAGATGGCTTCCCCTCTGCAAGGGAAATGTTAATCCCTCGGCACCTGGAGTGACTTTCCCCATTCTCATGAGCAGCTGTGACTGCTGAACATGACAAAAGTTGAACTATGTTGCTGCTGAACCTAAGAACAGCCTGAAATTGGTGCCACAAGTCTAGAAGATGACTTGAGGCTGGTGGGAAGAGGAGACGACAAAGACTTCAAAGTAAAGAAAATTAAGAGGAAATTAGTGTTTTATCCTGTGCTTGTAGCACCACTGAAAGGCAAGATTACTCTTCAGTTAGCAAAGGTGGCAGAGCACATATTCATCCAGACACCTCACAGCTACGTACCCACATGTGTGTCTTTTTATAAGATGCTGCTAAAATGTTTACAAAAGCTTGTATAATGTAAATAGTGATGGGGTGTAGCTGAAGAGCTGTAAAATACAGCCCAAGGGATAGCCAAGTTATTGAGTTGCTATTAGTACTCAAGCCCACAGGCACTTCACATCCTGGTAACTTTTCTTGGACTAGACTTTTAAGAGGCAGGATTTAAAGGAGCATGATCAGCTTAATCGTAATTCCAAGCACACAATGTGTTTTATAAAGCAGAGTAATGCCTTACAGGAACAAGTTTTTAGGAGTGGCATTCCCTTATATTTTTTGTAACCCAACACTGTATCATCTTGCTAACAGGAGAACTAGAAGGCACAATTGACTATTTTCCACTCTCCAGCCTGAACAAAATGAGAGCCTGAAAATCAGCTGCAGAGCGGACATTAAAGGCTGATTATAAAGCCCACAGTTTTAACACAGGAAAAGAAAACAATTTATTTAATAACACCTTAAATTTTAACCTGATGTCCTTTAATAAATGTATAAATTACTGCTCTACTGGGTCACCTATTCAATGTTCAAGGTAGTTCCCAATCTTCTAAACAGAATGGCATATGCTTGAAAACCACACAGTCCTATTCCAAATAACCTAAAAAATATAGATTCACATTATAAAAGCTCCCTTCCATATCCTCTCTCCTGAAGATGATTCCCTTTGCTTCAGGGGAATATTATGTTTCTCAGAAGCTACCCATTCCATGAAATCTCAGTGGGTTTGGCCTCCATTCTCATAGCTTTACCTCTCTGCATGGATGCCCCACAGGAAATTAATGAAAGGCAAGACAGTCCCTGGCACAGATCTCTTCCCACAGCAGTGGAGGAAAAAGCAAGGGGCAGGACAGAACTTGGGTCACAACGATTCAAACAAAACTCTCTCATGTCAAAGCTAGAGTGGGGTGTTAAACAGCCAGGCTAGGGAAATCTGCAAGCACAGCACTCAGATTATTTAAAATAAAGCAAAAAGCACCCTTCTCTGTGGCAGTCTAGAATAAAGTATCTGAGAAGAGAGGAAAAAAGGCTGTAAGTCAACAAGAAATCAGTCAAGAGCCTCACCAGAGTCCGCAGCCAGCATTCTTCACAGTGCACATGCCAGCACTGAATAGAAGTCAGGGGCATTGTGTAGGAGTCCTGAGGAAAAGAAGCAAACAGATTATTTCCATAGCATGGAAATCTAGTGATTCTCCACTCCCAACCCCATCATAATGTCTTTCTTTGTGGGTAACACTGTCTTGTATTTTGTTTAAGAAGTTAAGTTAAAATAATCAACTTGTCTAGTATGTAAGTTGTATGTTTGTAATGCTTGCATAAAGTGGCAGAAAATCTCCTTCAATCCCTTTCCTTGGCTTCCCAGAACTCCTGTTGGAAGTTCCAACATAATCCACTCAAGTGATGACCTGGCTCAGCACAGTTATCGCAAAAGCATCTGAAGTTGCTCTGACCAGCTGCCATTATTCTCTTCAGAAAGGGAACCAGATCATATGAAAACCAGTGAGAGGGTAAGATCAACCCATATCACAACTCAGCTCTGCAGGAACAGCGTAACTACATCCCAAGAATGCTGCTGCTATTTCAGCAGACATGCCTTCTCAAGTATCTTCTATCATTGCTAACAAACCTCTGGAAAACAGCAGCAAGCTGTTGTCCCTTCTGTGGGACGAGTGACAAAGACTGCACTCCCACACCTCCAAACTGTGAGCTGGCTGGGAGGGAGAAGCCTGTGCATGAAGCTGAAGTTGCAGTGAGAGCTCTCCACCAAGCAGAATGCTCTGCCCTCAGCAGAACACAAACCCAATAGGAGACGTAGAGCCCTGCAGGCTTAGACCATCAGAGGGAGCTGCTGTCCTTTCTGAGGAAGGCCACAGCATCACCATAGAGCACGCAGGACTCTGGCAACTTTTAAATGCTCAGGCAACATCCCTGTTGCCAAATCAGAGATGAGTCTCTGATCACAGATTCTGCTCTCTCCTTTGTACCTAAATTTGCATGTGCAGGAAAAGGACACTGGTATCTGGGAGTTTTCTACAGGAAGGCAGAAAGTCTTCTGAAGTTGTGCCTTTCTTGCCCCTGATACAGAGACAGCTACAAATACCAGTGAGACAATGTAATTCATATAGAAATTTGAGTAGTTAAAGCCTTAATTTGGAAGGCTAATTGGTGATGAGTTCCCCCAGACTGCCTGAAAAAGAAAAGCTTCTCCCTTCCTCGGCAGAGATACCAAGACATTTCTGATTCATTACCACGAGTGGAGTGCTACTCACCATGCAAATGAGACATTTATAGCGGTCCCCACGGGAAAGCTGCCTTTCTAACTCACGGACACGAGCCTTTAACGCTTCAAATGTTGTCACTGCAGAGTCTTCTGTAATTCTGCAAAAGATGATGAAGAGTGAACATCACTGAGCACATAAAACTGTTAAGAGTTTTTGGGAAAAAGGATCCCACAACAGGTACTGCACAGGAAACGGCATCAAATCTCAGACTAATACATCCAGCTTGGGTTAAAAAAGAATTCCCAAAAAGCCTAGTGTGAATTCTTTAAAGTGTCTTTCTAAACACTTCCAAACACATCACAAAAGAACACAACCAGTGCTGGGGTTGCCAGCTTCATACAGAGCAAGACAGACATTTAAAGAATAGATATTTTTGTTGCATTTTTTTTTTGTTTGTTTTCTGCCTTTTTTTCTTGTCTCCCTTAAGAGATTCCTTAGGACCACATGCTTGAGACAAAGTTCTGTATGTTGTTTTAAAGCTGCTGAGATAACTTTTTGTGGGCAATAGGAGCTGTTCTTTCCCTTAGGGAATGGAGGCCTTTCCTGGTCATCAGCCTCGTGAAATGCAAAATCAGCTCATTACACAGGATCAACACAACGGCTTATATAAATGAAAGCCACAGCTTTTTGATTCTAACACTGAAAGAACGGAGAAACCAAAAGAAATGGACATGGTGCCAACAGGGTGGCTATAAAGGCAGCTTTACAATCTCAGCTTTCCTACTTCCTAGGGTCATTTTTTGATGGGCAGCATTATCTCTTTTGTCACAGAGGCACTGTGCTGAGGCCAGGCAAGTGTATTTTCATGGTTCTGCAAGGCTGGTGAAAAGAGCAACTTGCCAATCTAAAAGCAAGGGCAGACAGCAATGCTTAGCAAATGAAATGCAGGGAGCAATACAGACAAGGATGCATCATTCCAGTATGCTGCAAAATCCGACTTCTACTCAGTGCAGGCATAGGGAGGGGCCCTCAAGTATTCCCCAGAAAAGATTTAGAGCATTGACATAAAAGCTCTCACTTTCTTGAATAAAAACAAAACAAACAATTTTCACGTGTGTCAGTGAATTTCTGGCATCTCCAGGCAGACTCCAGCTCAGAAGAATCTGAAGAGCATCTCGACACCAGAAGCTGCATCATCAATCACAAGATAACCCACAGTGGCATCTATGTCTTCTACCTTTTTAGAGGATGATTCATCAACAGGTGTCTACAGCACAGGTCTAGTGGAATTACTACAACCAGTAAAGTGAGCTGCAATCTCAGCACTCTAGCTGCAGGCAGGCACTCACTCCTTTGTTCATTAGTCACTTGTTGCTAGCATGCAGGGAAGGGACCTGGGGTATCTCCCACAAGCTGGTTCTGATGGCTTTTCCCAAGGCTTTGGTAACAGAACTAGTCAAACAGATTTTGGGTGATTTTCCTAATTATGACACTTCAGAAGAAAGTGACGCTGCTGAAATGTATATGGTTAACTACCAATGTTATAAAGCTCCTTCAACTTCACTCTTGCCTTTGTACTGATGAGACAAGCTCTGCATGAGCTAGCTGAGATCTTCATCAGAAGGAGATTCATTGCAAGTGACAGCTGCCAGAAAATGGTAAGTTTTAGAACTGCAAAAAAGGTACAGAAATACAAATGTCCCATGATAGCCTAGTGGGTGAGGACTGTCTGGGGACAGGGACACTGTGGATTCAAGTCTTGGAATCCATAAATATTCTTTGGAGCATGATGAAAGAGTTTCAGTAGGAGACAGTCCTCCCTGCTGTGATAACACCCACTTGCTCCTGCTCATTGGTATGAATTATTACCATATCCCAGCTTGAGTTCTCACCCTCAAGGAAGAGCTGCTAGTGTTTTCAAAGAAAGTCTAGAAAGGTGTTAGTTTTGTCCAAGGAAGAAACAGATTTATTTATTTATAGCTTGAAGATTATTGTTGGCTGAGAAAATTGTTTCTCTTCCAGTCTGGCCCACTGTTGAACTGATGCTGGCTGAAGACTGCAATTGAATTTGACTTCACGGAATCCATTTCTCCTTCCTGCATGCACAAAGGCACTGGAGGTGTAAAGGCAGCCAGTGTGACTCCTACCAAAAGCAGGTGGTAAACAGAACCTCAACCCTTGCTAAATTCTCCTTTTACCATCCGTGGACCTACATGTCCTCCTCAGATGGGTGGGCAACTCAGAAAGGAAAGGGAAAAGTTGATTCTTTGAGCAGATACAAACAAATGCCCATTCATCCCCAGTCCCAGCCCAGTAATAGTCAAAACTTGAAAAGGAAAAATTTGCCACCGCAACAACTTGAAAAGATAGAAAATGGTTTGTTTATAGAAATCTAAACAGCTGACCCCCATTGGCCAGTTTCGTTAAGTCTCTGAGATAATCGCACCTGTCCAGTAATAAACGAATGAATCAGAAAAGGAGGCTGAATAGAGGCATAAGCAATAATGCTCAGAGGCTGCCTGATACAATGGCCAATCAATAGGAGGGCTGTAGATCAGGGTGCTAGTTAGCTGGAAAATTACCACACCGCTGCGTGCGTCACGCTGTAGGGATCCTGGACAATCAATGTGGGAGGTATTGATTTAGTTATTATCACTTCATACGCTCCAGACATTGTTAAATATACATTTATTAACAAGACTGGGGTGCATTGGTAAGAGAGGGAGCTTCAGCCACTGTGATATCTCCCAGCACTAATCAAAGCTCAGCTATGACAGAATTTAAACTCCATGTTGTCCCTGCTAAACAAGCTCACAGGACAAATCCTGATGCACAGCACAGATGAAGACACAGCTCCTACTTCACATGAGAGCTTGGAGTTTTGGCTGTAAGTGAATATTTTGCACTTGAGATTTCAGGAAAACCTCTCAGAGCAGTAGCAACAAGGGATGTGGCAGCCAAGGGTCAACCCAAAGTGAGCGATAATTGCATGGTTGCTTCGGAAAAGCTGGAGGAAATGAGGTCAAGGGAAATAGGGAGAACATTAGTAAATAAAGGAAACTGAAACTACCTCCAGGGATGGAATAAAGACGAGAGTCACTTCCCATGTGTCTGGCTCCCGTGGTGGCCAGCGCATTTGGGACACATGCCATTCCATTTAGTGTCATTTTACCGTCAACCTGCTGCTTGTATCCTAAAGATAAGCATCACTAGGAGCAACTCTTCCTGCAGCAGCAATCTTGGGAACTCCCTCAGGATTCCCTCTTGTGTGTGCACCTTTTGTGCGCTTGCCTGGACGCAGCTGGGAGCAGCCTTGGGCAGAATTTTTACAGGGTAACGCCAGGGTGGAGCGAGGGTCAGAAAGCCAAGTGCCATGGACAGGGGAAGGCTGTGTACAAGTTACCCTGCCAAGTGAGGCAGAGGGAATTACAGAGAAGGAATTGGCTCTCTGCTTTGCCTTGACCTCATGTTGGATGCAGGAGGACTCTTAACAATTTTGCGCCTCAGCGCCCTGATTTGACGTGTTTGGATAACGTCATTTATCAGCCTCCAGAGCGACCTGCTGAGCACAACTGCTGCCAAGAGCTATACCTTGAGCCCCAGTGCTCATGCTTCTCCAGCAGGTGTGAGAACTGGCTGATGACATATTAAGAGGGCACCTCCATCCTGGAGTAGAGACTTGCTGTGACACCAGCACACACAGGGGAGCCTGAGTGAGAATGTTTGTACAAGAGCAAAAACAGGAAGGGAGGACTCCTTGTGGAAGAAGTGCGGTCCTCTACTTCTCCCTGGACTTTGTGGTTAAGTCTTCCGTGCCTTGGCAGTCACAGCTGAGGATGCTGTGAAGAAGCAAGTCTGTGAGACTGGGCAGACAGCATGTGATAATTTTCAGTCTTTGTGGCCAATGCATATTTTTCTACTCTTCATAGCATTTTCCCCTGAGCACTGAAAGTAAGAACACTTTCTCTGAGAAAATCCTTGCCTTTTTCAGGTAAAAGGCCAGAGAAGTGCACAGAAATACTATGGAAGAGGAAAAAGGACCTATCTGTAGCTTAGAGCAGCAATTGTCCCCTGGGAAATCTCCCCTGGGAAATGACCACCCCCCTCTTCGCTAAAAAACTTTAACCCAAACACTGGTTATTTGTTAAACATTAGCATGCATGTGATCTTTGTTTCTCCAAATTAAATTGAGCAATTCCTACCCGCTGTCCCAGTGGGCAATCACAAGCAATTCCGTTAATTAAATTATCTCTGATTCTGCAGCTCTGGAATCTCTCAATTGACTAAGTCTGTGCTTTATCATCAACAAAATACTGGACCAAAAAGGAAACAAAAAAATGCTGATGTCAGTGTGATTGGCTTCAGTTAACCCTTCCCAGCTGGGTATTAAGGGCTGCTCAAGAAACTGTTGTACTGGAACAAGCCCAAGAGTGAGAGCCTTTTACCACAGATACCAGTAGCAGCTGTTCACTTGTGCTTCCTTTCCACTGTACAGAAAAACACAAACACCACACTGTCCCTGCATCCAGCATCCTGACTATTTGAGAGCCACAGAAAGATGCAAACTGTTAGCTACAGAAGAAGCACAAAAACACCTCAAAGAATACCCCATCCTCATCTTATCCGGATCTCATTCAATGTATCCTGCTGTTGAACAGTCTCCATAAAACATTCCCCTTTGGTTTATTTCAACTGGATATAAATTTTCCTTTCTTCATAAATGGCTACACTGTACACAGCATTCCATAAATTTTTACAATTCCACTGTTTGTATGTATCTTGTAAAAAACGCTTAGCACTGATTAAATGCACCACCAATAAAATTTCATGGGCTACTTTTGACACTTGATATTCTGACCTTCTCTCTTCCTCATACATTTATTTTTGCTTTCCTGTGCCTGTAAACACAGAGTGGCAGAGAGGAAAATGTACAGTACCACTGACAAACCTGAAAGTGATGTATTTATTTTTAAACAAAGCCTTTATCCTCCCTTGTCCAAAGTGGAGAACCAAGCAGAACATACATGCCACCTCCCTGCACCAAGGGCAGAGGTCATGTCACTAGCAGCTTACATATCATAAATATTAGAAACAGACTGGTCGATGCTTTGAAGGCAAAGTCAAACTAAAGTAAGATTCCAGGAGCAGAGAAATTGCCCCAGGCCATATCCAACCTCAGCTGTAGATGACAATTATCATAACCACTACTACACTGCAGGAGAGAAAGCCTGGTGCAGTCCTTGCTTTGTGGGGTGCAAATCTTCAAGACTTGATAAAATGACCCCAACATCAGTGCACAATGATGCAATTGCAAGCCTTCTCTCATAGCCAATTTACATCTGGGTGAGAGGGCAACTCTTTCAGAGAAGAGACCCTGTTTCATTAGCCTGTAACATGCTGTGCACAGCTCTGTGACACCCAGGAGCACTGCAGAATGGCAGATCACAGTGATGCTGTCTCAGCCCTCACTCATACATTGTCTTCAACACAGCTACCTCACTACCTGAGTTTCAAACACCATCTATAAGCACCCCTATGGTTTTGGGGATAAGATCTGCTTTCATTTTCAACCTGATGAAATAATCTGCCCCCCCCTTCAATTTAGCAAGCATCACCTGCAGCAAGTACGAAAGCTAAAGATACAGAGAATTTATTTTGGCAGATGTGGGTGAGCAGCACTGAAGTCAGTGGGAGATCCATAGACTGAAAGGACTTTTACACTTACTGGAATGCAAGAACATAACATAAAGCTGAAAAAGCGCCTTTGCTACTAACAGGAAAAACACTTAAACTGACACCTAAGTTTTTAAAAAGGAAAGTGACAGGTGGCTTTAAAAGAAAACAGATACAGCTCAGGCATTTTCAGTATCTTAAGTCTCTGGAAAAAGCCAAGGGTGGGCACTCAGGCACTGGTGGCAGATTGACTGTGAATCACCCCACAACATGTGGGCTACCAGACTGGCACAACGTACTGAGATTTTATTTCAGTAGATGAGCTGGTTATAGCAGAAGGGGTTTGCATGCCTTGATGTAGAAAACTGCTCAGCAAAGCTGTTTGCGGAAGAGCCATGTCAAATCACACCAAGTGAAGTTTAGACCCTGTAAAGGGTCTGCAAGACTGCCAATGCTAAAAGCAAATCTCCTGGCAAGACATCAGTGTTTTAGGAGTTGGCTTCCCCTTTATTTAGCTAAAAATCTCATTTATTTGGTTTATTTGTTTTTAGACTAACCTCCTTTAAAGAGGCTGACTTATAATCCTGTAAAACGTTGTCACATGTATTGAGGAAATTGGCAAGGATGCTAATTTATTGTCCTCTAGGAAAAAAAAGCCCTCTTTCCTTGATTAATGTATGTTTTTGTATTGTAAGATATTAAAGAATGTTGCTTCACCTGTAATTATAGAGAATAGTTTACTCTGGCAAAGTGCCCTGGCTTCTGGTTGCCAAGTTATGAATAATGCAATGTTCCCCATTCTAATTTCCGTGTTCTAAGTTGTGAATTTGGAGCAGGGTGCATGCAAGGGCACACACACACACACGACTCTGAGGCGTTCTCAGTCACAAGCGCCTCTATTTTATACTTGCTTGCACAACTTGTTAATTCTGGCATCTGCTTGCCAAATTCAGAGTTTGCTTCTGACTAATTTCATCTTGATGCAAACCAAAAATGTTGTCTCTTTTTTTTCCCCACAGAGGAATTATTTCTCTTACACTTGCATGCACCGTCGCAATACCACTGAGGGGAGCTTACCACTGCAAGAACGCATTTTAAGCTGCATTTAGTAGGGACTTGGGTAAAGATTCCCTGAAGAATTCAATGACAGAGGAATTCATTTTGCTTTCATATCTCCCCCGCCTCCATAACACAGAACCCAACAATGTCTTTACAGAAGCGGGAAGTAAATTCAGGCGCTGGCTCTTTCTCTTCCCTTTTTTTGGCCCGTGTTTTCCTGGGACACATGTGCTCAGCCCCAATCAAAACAGAGACAGATGGCACTGCTGATCATTCAGGATAGAAGGAGCCTCGGAGTCAGCATGTTTAGATGCATTTGTAGGGCTACACAGTATCCACTGGCCACTGGGACTGATTTAAAAAGGCGGCGAGTGAAAGTCTGAGCTTGCGCCAAAATTTTAAATGTGCCATTTGAGCAATTATGGTTCGACATGAAAGCTGGGCGAAAGAATGCATAGGTCATTCTGATTAGATTTAGAGACTATGTTCCCTGTTCCAAAGAGAAAATAAATGCAATCCCATTGCTTTACTGGAGCAGCTTTGGTGATAAAGAAAAAAGCCATGCTATGGAAAAGTAGTTTGCTGCAGCAAGGTTTTGTTGAGGCAGCACTGGCTGAATCAGAAAATGATTCTCTAAACAATGTTCCTAAAGAGAAATAATTACTCATCTAATGTGTTATTATCTTGATTCACTTTTCAAATGTATCCTTCATCCTGGAGACCCCATTTGTATTTCTAACAGATCTGTGAAGGTGCATTGTGGTCTTTACTTTAATAGAAGGGCCACAAAAGGCAGGAGGTGGAAATGGAAAATGCAGCTCCTCTCCTTGCTGAGGCACACAGGATAAAGGTTCCAGCCTACAGACACTTGCCCCCATCCACAAGTAAACATGTTTGGATTATGACCAAGCTCCATGTATAGCTAGGCAGGTCTATTTTGCTACTGGAAGACTTATGGCAGCTGTAACTTGTCATCTTACTGTGGCCTGGAGCTGGTCTGGGATTATTGGTGGCTTTGGTTGGACGATCAGGGCACAAAATTATAAAATATCTATGAAGTGAAAGAGGAATAGCAAATTCCTAGGGCTGAAAGTTGCTCAGAAGGTTGAACATGCAGCTGAGTCTTGCAGCCAGCCTCTGTGAGCAATTAAATAAATGTCTTCTACTCCCATGGCCCCCATCCAAACGACCGAAATAAACAGGAAATATCTATGCTACTACAGCAGCACTCGGATTCATCTATAGCCTTTTAAGGGCTTTACTGTGGAGGTGATATGCTTTCCAGAACCTCCATTCATGACTGCTGATTGGCGGCACACAAGGGCAGTGCGATAACACATCCTCCAGACGGCTTCCTACAACTGCTGCTGCCGCCCTAGAACTTTTACACTGTAGCTGTTTCCTTTACAGGGAAAGAAAGGATCAGAATTAGCATCATTTAAGGTAATCGTGCCTTCAAAAAGAAACACAAGGCTATTAAAGGAGTCCAGAGCACATTAGTATCATATAACCAACTGTGGTCCCAGAGCTAGTAAAGGAAACCAGCAGTGCAGTGGAAGGACAGGTCATGAGCCAGATATCTGAGGGAAAAGCAGGAATGCTTTTGCAACTGTGTGGGTAACAACAGCTTTTTGCAGACAAAATCATCAAAAATGAAGAAACAAGATAATGGAGAAATCGGATGAAAGTGCCTGTAGCAGTGGGGTGTAAGGTGAGGAAAAGCATTGACAAAAGTATCGAAGTGAGGACAAAAAATCAACATGGATATTAAACTACTTTAATTATATTACTTGCTATTACTTTGCTTCTGTAAAGGCAGTGCTGGGCTCTGTATTACAGAGGCGAAGGAGATATGAAAGCACAATGAATTCTTCTGTCATTAAATTTCTTGGGAAATCTTTACCAAGCTCCACCTAAATGTGACTTAGCGCTCCTCCTTGCAGCAGTAAGCACCCCTCAGTGGTACTGCAACTGTGCATGCAAGTGTAAGAGAAATAATTACTCACTCTACAGTTGTCCCAGACATGGTTTAATGAGAACTAACAAAACTGGTCCTTTTTAAAGTACTATTTCATATTTGTACTTACAAACTGTAGCCTAAGAAATGCATAAACAACCAAGAGCTGTAATTACAACCATCCTGTTGTCACACAGCAGCTGGCACAGCACAAACACTTACTGAGTCCTGCCACAATGGTCAGTGAGTGCCAAGGAAAGCAGTAGCCCTGTCACCACCAGCACACAGCCAGCCTGTGCAGCCAGGGCTGCCCCTCAGCAGATGCAGGAGAGAGACAGCAAACTGGCAGTGGATGGGGCATAACACGATCCCCTTTTCTGCTCTTCAAAGGAACATTTTCATCCAAACAGGGAGTGCAGCCTACATAAAGATAATTGTTACTTTTCTCTTGAGAGCATCTGGGCACCATACAAGCGTTTCCTAAAAAAAAAAAGTATCAGTCCCCGCCTCTTAATTCTTGCAGCATAGCTAAGGAATGTGAATAAACAGTCACATCCTCAAAGTATTTTCAGAAGGAACATGGCAAGATCCACAATGCTCCATCAGAGACAATGTTAAACACCACAGGCTAATTTTAGGGATGAGTCGTCTCTCTGACAAGCTGCTCACACATCTAAGGGCAGAATTTGTCTGCTAGAAGGCAGCTGTTTGTGTTTTATAAGCTAAAGTTTTTCTTACCTATGGAATAACTCCAATATTTCACAGGGAATCATCATCCATCTAACTGAAGTACCCTCTAACAGACCATCAGCCTCATATCCCCTTTGAAATAGCACAGCTGAGCACTTGCTGGGCCACGATTTATTTTTTACCTTCTAAGACATCTTGGTAACTCTATAGCTCAATAGTGACAGTCGAATTTCACACTGCGATAGCCCCCCATTGATTTTTCATTCCCAGGAAGCAACTCTACAAATTAAAGTTAACAGCATTTCTGAAACTAAGAAAAGAAAAAAGAAAAGAAGGGGTAGGCAAAGAGACATAAATTGCAAGGTTGCCTAAACCGCGCCCCCAGTGCAGGAATAAAATTCCGTCCTAGGTTTTTCACCAGTTATGGGATAGGGATACAGAACCTACTGCCCCTGAAAGCCAGCAGATCCCTTGGTTTTGCAGATGCTTCAGCTTTAAAACATCACAGGTTCAACAGAAATAAGAGTCCCTTCCCATATGAAGAAGTTAAAATCTATAGAAAACTGCCTCAAGGCATGAAATTAAGCCAAACCTCTGGACAGTGCTGCACTAAATAGAGATACCACCTATTCCCAGGTCTGTACAGGAGCTTGTACAGTCACAGCCTGCCTCGATGAGCTTCATTAACCACTGGCCAGGGAAGAACCGGACACTGATACAATTTCAGTTTGCATAGTGGTTATAATGTTTGAAACCATTATTGGCACATGCAACTTCTCTCCAACAGTTGAAAGAGCAAAGCAGAATAAAGAAACAGAGCCCAGCACTCTGCTCTCCACTGTCACATCCCAGAGGAAGTAGTAATGCCAAAGCCTCACTTCATAAAGAAATGAAGCATCTATCTCCATACCCTTTCAACACCAGTATACAGTGCAAACACAGTATTACATACCACTAAATTACTGAAAAGGAGTAAAATCTAATGAAGATAAAAATCTGGACACAAGCAGCACAGTCCAGCAGCTCTTTTTCAGCCTTCGACAATCCCACACTTCAGTTCAGTGTCCTGAATCCTCTCCCAAGTTCACATGGGCTGCTCTAGTAGTGGACCTACCAGCAGCATCACACTCTCGGCTTAGCAGAGCACAAAGGGTTAGTTCATTTATGACTCAAGGTAATTTTTTAATTCTGTCTTTGCTATGAGATGTTCTTGTCTCCCGTCAAAGCCTATTAATGGTGTGACACTGTGAAGAAGGGCTGGGTAGTGCTTATCCTGTGGTGTGAATTCTCAACAGCTTCTGTTTTCCTCTGACATACCAGCTTAGACATACCAGCTTAAGCATACCAGCTTAAGCATGGCTCCTTCCCTTTCAGGCCTCTGCTAATCCTCTGGATTCACACTCCACTCCCACCTGGACTTGTCTGCCTGGGAGCAGGGTCTCCCCAACAGACACGGCTACCTCCCTGAGCGCTCTCACATGCCTGTCTCTTTGCAGAAGGACACAAATCTAAACTTTGTTTAACTTTAACTGATGCTCCTCCTTGTGCTGCTGTGCCTCTAGAGCCAACATTTCAAAACAGCTGGATTGGAAAGAGGTGAGGTGGGGGGAAAGAAAGAAGAGACAGGAAAAATAAAACAAATACAATTGCTTTTTGTCTCTAAAACCCTCTTTTTAACCCAACAAGCGTCTCATCCAATGAAGCATGATAAGCATGAAGTGTTATATAAAGAAGATAATTATAAAGGGATTTAATGCTTGGCAGGCTTGTATTGCAAGGTTCAGAGCAGAGGTAGCATACTCACTTAAACAGCCTTATGTCCGGGTTTGCTATTATGCGAGCAGCATGGCTGGGGCCAAGTGGAATCAGAAACAAGATTTGTTTTACAAGAAAGAAGAAAAAAAAAAAAAAAGCACAGCCCCTTCCCAACAAGGATGGCAGTTTCAGTCCCACCTCCTTCTACTTCTGTCCCATCCCTGATTAATGATGTTGTCTGCCTGATTTATGACCCACCCCAACAGATTAGAGTTTCCCTCTTCAACCTCCCCCCCTTTCACCCCTCCCAGAAGGCACAGCCACACTCCGCTGGAAATATTAGAGAATTATTAAATAAACATTCATACGTCATGTCTCTTCCCATACTGAGCTCATCGTAGTCAATGCTCAGCGGCCGGGCCCTGTTTGCTTTGGGGCTGACACCAAACAGCTGGAGTGATTCATGGAGAGGCTGGCTACAATGCTCTGTGCCATATATCATGCTCGCAGCGCTCCCTGCCCCGGCGGAGATAAACTGATCAACCACAACGGGCTGGAATGAATTTATGACAACACAAAATTGAGGAAAACAAATGGGAGGTGACCCAGTGGGCCACTAACCCAGACTCTCTCGCTGGCCTGCAATCTAGTCTGGTAGCAGAAAGCAAAATTGAACATTGGCACTCTGAATTAAGATGCTGGCTTTTAACCCCAGGGAACCTCAGTTTCAAAATGGCACCAGACCCTCACAAGGCAGGGAGAAAGAGTTTTTGTGGGGAAGGTGCTTTTTGCAGCTCTCTGTGAGCAGCATTTCTTCTGCTGAGTGTCCGATGTCTGTGGAGGTGTCAGGGAGGGTGCCTGGGCAATTAGGGACCAGCTACACTCTGAGCAAAGCCGAATCTCAGGCTGAGGTAAAGCAGCACTGCATGGGCTGAGCTTTGCCTTGGCAGTGGCTGGGGTCTTCAGCGGACAGGCAGGGCTCAGGTGGTGTGATGCCCCTTCATCTCTCCCCAAGAGCCTTCAGCCCAGTGTTTCTTCCACACACCTCACACTGGCATGATGAGAAAAGCTCAGCACTGAGACACCTCACAGCGCTGGGGAGGAGAGCTGGGACCAGCACCACGTCTCCCACTACCCCATGATGAGATCAACTTGTCCAAGTTACTGATGATCTGGCATAGCACAAGGAACAGCACAACAAACACAGACTTACCCAAAACCCCATCTAGCTGTTCTACATGCAAGAGACTCCCACAAAACCCCATGTTTAGATCAATTTACACCTGCTCAAGTGACGAAATTCAGCTGCGTGCCAAAAGGACAACTGTTCACTGGTCTGTATTAATGATTAAAAATGAAACAAAAACACACTACTCTCTCTGCCTGGACTTATTTTTGGAAGAGGGGAGGAAGGAACGTCATTCTTACAAGAGAAGGATCAATAGGCAGATCACTGCTAACTCTATTAGGCACTGCTCTAAACAGAGAGCACGGCTGACACAGGTGCTAAGCCATGGGCTTCTGGACAATTTTAAAAATGCTAATCAGATGCTACACAAGGTTTAACATGCCAATCAATAATGCTCAGATTTAAAGGCAAAAATTGAAGTTACAAACAATGGAGTAAAGTGATGCTGCCAAAAACTTCCTGTAAGCACCACCCAAAACAAGAAAAATGAAACCAATTTAGCTCCAGATTAAGAAACAGGAACTAGAGATGAATCAATTTAGCCTGTTGGGCTAGGTCGCCATATATCATGGCTCAGCAGTGGAGTGGGAAGCAGCCAGACAGTGAGAAACCCTTCCCCCTCCTTTTCTGTAGGCTTCTAGCTCTGATCCCTGGTATCAATTAATTTAACAGAACCCCTCTACACAGACAAGCACACAGAGCATTCAGACTCCTTAAATGGCAGGACAGAAACTATTTATCACACATGAATCTCAAAGGAAAGGAGAGAGGAAAAAAAAAGCAGCTAAGAATTCTCCACCTGAAACACCATCTTGTTTTCTGAACCTTGGTAAAATAAAGCACCTTAAAGGAAAAGGTCCCTCTGCTACTTTCAAAAATTAACATTATTGGAAAGACTGAACAAGACATTTAAGGAATTTCCTGTAATTTCTTTTGGGTTTTACTGACTTTTAGCAGAACTGAAGCTTTAGCTGGCAAGGTTATTGCAGAGCAAGGTGTGTGTGCACAGACACACACACACACGCTCGCTCTCTGCACTTCACAGCAGCGTTAGCACGAGAGTTGTTTGGAAAGGATTCTGGGACCCTTCAAAAGGTGCTGGCTAAAGCCTCTTTGATCAGATTATTAAAGCTATGTCAATTTTATCACTTGAGCTCAAGTGTTCTGGAAAATGTCAAATCCTTTCAGCTCCTACAGTTTAAAGATTTTCAATAGGAGTGGAACTGGGAGAATGGAGGGCTGCTGGGCTGACAGGCAGGAGGCCCAAAGGGAAGCCAAGCAGCAGCTGAGACAGAGGCTGACAGATTAGGGCAGAAGAGATGAGTCCTTCCCACCAAGACAGCATGCAATGGTTGGCTCACTCTAAGGACAAAGCTGATTCTGCACTGACATGCAGGCTCCCAGACTCAGTGGTCCTTGGCCCAAGTCTGCTGACCGAGAAGCATTGAATGGTAGACAGCCAACATTTGGGACAGGCTAACAAAAGGGCTTGTAGAAAGGAAAGTGCAGAGACAGCAAAGCAGTGTTAAAGTTCCCTCTACAGCAGGGAGTTTTCCCAATTAACTCTGATTCTGAACATATGCTCTGCCAGGCTGCCTGAAATGTCAGAGATCCAAAAATGTGCCAGGGACACAACCTCTCACATCAGGACCAGGGGCAGGAGGAGAATAAACTACGTAAGAAAAATGACAACTTTATTATATAAAGTCAGCTTAATGCCACACCACTAGATTTTTTACCATCCCAAACTACCCATGGACTTCACCCCAAAATGTAGTATTTAAAAGCTACCATTACATCATTGCTTCCACCTCATTCAAGTTGTTTGATTTCAGGGCAATTTTTTATATCAGGAAATAATCAACTTAAAATACTGTCCCATCCCAGCTGGTGCAGCCCATGGCAGCAGAGAACAGCCTGCAGTTTTAGGCTTGGACCATCAAATCTGCCCAAGCAGTCGGTCACCCCCAGCAGCATGTGGAATAAGGTTTAGAACAGCGGTTGTTACTCAAATGAACAGTGCACATAAACCCATTTATTTCTATTCCAGAGTAGACTGCAGCACACTCACTGTGCCAAATTCCATGTCACTGGGTACCTGCCCTCATAGATATCTGGTGGAGAACTCCCCACAAGCCCTCTTTGAACACAGCAGTGGTGAGTGCTTCAAGTTCAGGTTTTGCGCTGCAGCACAATTTCCCTCTTCAGTGGTAAAAGCTTCAAATATGCCAACCTTCACACTACCACTTGTAGTGGTTTAGATTTGTTATTTTGACTTTTTTGCTTAATGTATTGAATAATGTGGTGGGTTCAGCATTGGCTAAAATTATTAGTGTAATTAATTATTTTTTGCTGTGAGATATGGATTAGGAGAAGGGTAAAATAGGCATAAAATTTAAAAGGTATAAAGAAAACTTTATTAATAGGACTAAAAGAATAAGAAGCATTAGAATAAAACTTTTAGAAAACCAACACAGCACTGTTGCTGGGAGCACCAGATGGGACATTATGGTTCTTTAAAACAAGAAAAAGGGAAGCTACCCAATTCACACTCACTTTTCAATGTCACTGTTCTTACAGGTCTTCTGCATGGTCTCCTGTTTACTGCTCTCACCATTACTCGTTGAGGGCATTTCTGTTGAGGGAAGAACAGAAAAATTAGTATGAAAGCATTAAATGATTGCAATGAAATAATCTGAGCAAGTCACAGCTTCAGAGGATCCCAATGAGTCACTTTCATGCCAGTTCCTGGTAAGAGAGAGAGAAGTGACTGATGCTAGATGTCCCTGTCTGGCAGGGGGGGCCTCTCTGGACAGTATATTTCTATGATTCAGGGTTCAAATTACAACTCCTGCTCTGTCCTCACCTCACAGTCATCTGACCTCCACTGATGTACCCATTGTTTAAGCAAGGATTTAATTCACAAGGGTTGATGCAGCTGTCACATGGAAGTATACTCCTAGAAAGGTGGGTTTGGAGCAAATCCACCCAGCCCAGATCCTGCTCTCAGCCTCTCCCATTTGCTGAAACCTCACAGACACAAGCAGAAAAATTATGCCAGGTAACTAGAATGACAGAACAATCTGCTCATCATGGCTACTCCCAGCACAGGAAAGGGTGTGAGACACCAGCTGGAGATGAGAAGATGAATGAGCCCCAGGGTTGTAGGTTCATCACCATGGATTCAGGTAAAAGTTATGAAGAAAACAGCTCATAGCAAATGTCATCAGGGCTGCCTCCTCATCACCTCCGTGGCTGTAGCTACTGAAGCTGATAATACCTACAAGCAAGTGCTTCTACTTCACAGAAAATAAATGTGATTGCCTATCCCACAGAAGAAAATGCCTGCGATAGATATCCTATGTTCTCCATTTAACCATCATGCCCTTGGCAAAACTGGTTCTACTCCCTTCCCCCACTCCCACTGGCAAGTAGTTATGTCTTGTAGGTACTTTCAAAGCTGGGAATCAAATGCCCAAAGCATGACAGGAACAAAAAAGGGAACAAAATCATTGGGACATGTCTCTTCAGGTCGCTGAGCTTCAGTTTCCTTCCTAAGGGAGCTGGAGCAGCGCTGTCCAGCTCTGGAAATGGATTTGGCATCTACAGCTGGAATGCGCCAGGTTTTATTATTCTCATATTTCCACTAGGTTGCTGCTTACACTTAAAGTGCTGCTGGCATTGAATAAAACTCCCCAGCAGTCAAATGGGTTTAACACTTCCCCCTTCCTTCTCAATCCAATGAGCTTTTAAGTAATGAATGCAAAGGTACATATTCACATTAACTCATTTGCTCTGGAGTCTCAATTATAGGTCTTGGAGTAGGACAGATCCTAGAGTTTCCACTCCAAAGGTGAAGGCTTCAGAGCAGTAGGCTTTTCTTGCTATAGAAAGGCCAGCAAGGACAAGATCTACCAAAATGATACAAGTCTTTAGTATATCTTCTCAAAGAAGGTAAGAAAGCAGTTGAAAAAAAGTAATAGGTGCACCTATGTAGTTTAAACACCCAGCAGCTGAACACCACCATCACATTGATAGGCTCTGCTAGCTCTCTCTGTAATGAAGCAGTTTGCCTTTCAGTGACATGACATCAAGTCACTCCAAACCCTATCTCTATTCACTATACCAGTTAGGGTGGCATTTTTGGGAACTTCCCCAGCTGCCATTATTGACAATTAATTATGCTGTAAAGTTTCAAAAAGATAGTGTGGTTTTATGTGCATACATATCCGATTACACTCTTCAAGAGCATTAACTACTTCTCCTAAGTACTGGCAAGCAGAAGACATGGACTATCTATCTGCCCTCCTGTAGTATATAAATTAACAATTTACAATTTCAACACTCACCGTCACTGGCCCATTTAGAAAACTCTGGCGTTATTCGAGTACTTGGTGTGCCACCACTAAAAGAGAAAAGGACAATATGCTAAAGGTTGAGTACAAAAAAATTTTGCTTCTCAGGAAAAGCTACCCCTTCCACCAACCACTTCTCTCTTAATACTTCTATCCATCAGTCTAAGTTGCAAAATGTGAGCAGATGGCCAGCCAAGTAACACACTCATGCTTCATGGCATCAGTGACACTACGGCATTTCTACAGAAACTCGGCAGAATTTTAAAGTGCTTTTCCAGGCAACACTACCTCTTGTGTTGTAGGGATGGGCAAACAAGTCCAGGAAACATGCAACGAAGAACTTTGTCTAAACAGCAAGACAATATGTTAGGTGCAAGCCACATCAAGGGACTGGATCTCCGGGCCCCAGGTTCTCACTTCTCTCACCAAGCACTAAGTGATAACTGATAACCAAGCATCCTCCTGCTACAATACCAGGGTCCTAGCTGTGAAGGAGCTTCAGCATCTCTGCGTCCCTGTTTTTTGGACTAACATGGTTGGCTAAGTATTGAATAGACCAATGGTTTGGATCCAGTGTGGCAAATGCCACTTTTCTATGGAGTAAAACCTAATTTTGAACTAGTGTTTGCGACAGGCTAAGCAGTAAGAAAACTTCATTTCACTGCTCTATCAATCACTTCAACCTTGACCCCACAGGATCACTCACTGAAAGAGATAGAGGGGTAATTTAAGTCCTGTTTTATGCAGGGCAGAGGGCTTAGAAAGCAATCCTAGCTCCCTGTTAAGACTCATTTTATTTGCCTGGAATACTTCCCCGAGTGCCCTGAATGCTGGCTGCCTGCATTCTCCACATATGTATGTGGGCAGAGCACACATCCTGCCCCAACCCAGAGCTGAATATAGAAAGATTAGTTTGCACACCCCACAACATGTAATTGGATGCAATGAAGTCACACATGAGGTGCCAGACTCCTGCTGCGCCAACCAAGATTCTGATGGCTGCTGTACTGCTAAGAGGCCATATTTCATCATGAAGCAAGATGATACGTAAGGCCTTAGTCCAACACAGTTTCTTCATCACCAGAATTCATCCTCTGCCCAGCACTGTTCAGGGCAAAGATGGCACTGGCTGGGCAGTGGGGTAGCTCAGAGAGGGAGAGTGTACAGGGAGGCTTTACTCAGTAAAGAACAGCTGCACAGGTAGAAATGGAAATCCACCTGTTGGACTATGCTTTTTTGTAAGTCTCTTGTTGCAACCTTTGCACTCAAGTGAAAAGGTATTTTCCACAATCTGAGACTCCCCAAAAGTCATGAATGCAGTAATTTAGAAAGGCATGATACTTACTTTAAAACAGCACCTCGGAGCGCCTCCCTTTCTTTGGCTTCACCTGGCTCTTCTCCAGTGCAAGGGATAATGTCTGCCTCTGTGTACCTGAGCACAAAGGGTTAAGGAACATAGAGTCCTGCTGCAGACAGTGGGAAAGCTTTTGAGATGGTTAGGACACTGGCTGGGACATAAAACAAACTAATTCCAATTGGGAACACCTCAAAAAAAAAGAGGGGTTGGTATCCACAAAGGGGCCTGCTTTTAAATTCTGGATTAAAGTTTTGTTTTAGGTGGAAAAAAAGAAATCTTTTGATAGTAACACGATTCCACAGCTTCTTGGAAAGGGAAAACCAGTTCCCGAACCCATGCAAACCTAACCTGCTCAATTTCACAGATTCCATTTGAAGTATAGAGTTCTTTTACCAGTGTAGGGTTGGAGCTTCAATCCTAAAGGCTGGTACAGATTTCAATAAAACCTAATTCTTTAGCTATACATTGCCCCTCATCACAGCTAAGGCAGTGTCTGTCTCATGCCCTTGCAGGAATTCTTCCTTGATGCCTATTATAACTGCTGTGGGGCAGAAGTCTGCTCATAGCTCTCCCAGAGCTGTGCCCAAAAAGTCTGCTCCCAGATGGAGAAGTTCTCAAAATCTGCCTTTAATGATAGTTCTGCCTATGAACTGTCTAAGGAAAAGGGAAAAAAAAAAAAAAATCAAATCTCTCTGAGTGGAAGGTGAATACTGCTTACTGCACAAACCCCTTGAAAACAAAAGGGTGTCTTGTGGAAAATAAACTCAATTCCTACCCATGAAGTAAGAAAAGCTATCAATATAGAACAAACCACAAACCCAGATGGAAGAAACAGACTGTTTACAAAACAGAATAGAGAAACTCTAATCCTCTGCAATGTCTCCGATAGACTTCAAGCAGGTTGGAAGTAGTGCTGTATCAACAGCAGGATCTCAAAGGCTGCAATGGGGAACCCCTCCTAGTTCAAATAACACAGTAACTGAAGAAGGCTGTGTCACTTCCAGTAGGGCTGGACATGGATTATCCACCATTTCCCAGGGCAGATGCACCTCTAGGTTCCCTCTCAGTAAGAGCCTTTCAAAAACGATACTGTGGTTTCCCGTATTCAAGTGTGTCGTCTCCATCCACATCCAGGTCAGCATCACTGTCTGGATTCTCTTTCCCGCTGCACATGATAAACCCAGAACCTGAAAGAAAATAAAACACATGGATGAGCATCTGAATTGGAAATGAAGTGTAGGAGATCTCCCAAGAAAGGTGCTACAGCACAAGTTTGCAGGCTGTCCTTTACTCTTAACAGTCTCATAAAAGTTGCCCTCTCCAAAGACTGCACAAGAACATTCACAGAAATGCTCTAACTTCCTAGATTTTATGCTCTAAATGCCCCCAACATTGAAAATGGAACATTCTTGGCTTTTAGCTCTCCACATGAATTATTTTGGAATTGAAGTCACTGTATGGGTCTCTCTCAAAGGCAGAAAAAGCAATGAAGCTAAATAGGAAAGACTTATTTTTCACAGAAATAGTTAATGCAAAATCCACACTACTAGCAGGTAAGAGAAGGCCACAAGGACATTCTGAATTACTTCTTAAATCTGATGCAGAGGGCAGGCAGAGGCTAAAATACAATTAGAAACATCTTTTCCATTTTAAAATACATTTAGTCACTGCTTAGATTTTTGAAATTTAAAACATTTAAGAACAGCAAACCTGTTTCTACAAGAGGAGAAAAAAATCTAACTTCGGTCATTAACAGCTCCTTACAAGCACTCATATGACCAAATTGCAATGCAACTCATCAAGAGTTCTGCTCTTCCAGCACAGGTGGATCAGGCACACATCCAGCCCCAACTCCAGCAAGAAACAACCACTTACAGTTCCACCTGAGGCTGACTATTCACCAATTCCCACTTTCTAACAATTTATACATTTACTTTGGTCCCAAGCATTTTGTAAACTGCAACCAGACTTTTTTAAATTTAATCTGCACAAACACCTATAAAGATGAACCTTCACATGGTATTTTCTGCCCAGGGTTTATTAATAGAAGAGAAACTACAGAAGGCATATTTACTCTTCATGAGAGCTAACACTGAATTATGCTCTCTCCTATAAGACTGGATATTAAGCAAAGACCTCCTGAACCCTGGGGTGTTGGTTGCAAGGTTCCCATTTGTGTTCAATTGTGCAACAGATCTAAGCTGTTTGGGTACATTAGCTATGCAGACAGAAATGTACTCACTGCAGCTGCCTCCAGTATGCTCCTTCACTTAACACCCCTGTCCAGAGCTGGACACCTGGCTCAGACAAAGGTACCTGCTGGAGCCTGCAGGACCTGGCACATCCAGAGGGCTGGTGACCTAGGTCTGTGGTAGACCAAAGAACACGTCCCAACTTCACGGACTGAAAGAGTAAGGTAGATGTCACCTTGGCCTCACACCAATGCCCCAAAATGACTACATTCCTGTACTGTGATTGTGGTTCAAAATGCAGAATACAGGCTAAAATTATTGTAGAAGCACTGAATATTATATGCATGTCTGAAGAATGAGGACATTGCAAAACATTAGGACAGACTTTTCAGGCCTTCAGATGTCTGAGTCTGTTCATCCCACTGGGTTCTCACCAGCACACTTAACATAAGCCCAGAAGAGTGAACTATATTTCTAATGGTCTGCATCTGTGCAGACAGCAGGGCAAAGTAAAGGTCTCATTTCCAAGGATACTATGCAGACACAGCTCTCTACTGTCGCTCTCAAGGAATGGGTGCTCTCACCGATTCATTAAGCCCCCAATAAAATTTGTTTATATGGATTTGATATTTCTCTTCCCTGAATATCAAGAAGGTCCTTAACGAGTGACAACTGTAGCATGACAATGATTTTAAGACTAACCTTTCCCTAGAAGCATAAACTACCTTTTACTTCAAAGTAATTGCCAGCCTTAATTTTTAGCAGAGGTAACACAACTAGAACCAACAATGCAGCACCCACATCTGTGCCAGGTACTGTGGGAGCCGTGGCTGTAGGTCAGCCCCATGGTGTCACTGGGGCAGCCCTTCTCCAGCAGACCCCTTTCAGAGTGTTTCTGAATATACATACTGGCTGCACACTGCCAGCCAACACGTGTCACAAGCTGCCTCCTCTTGCTGCAATGGCTCATCCAGTAAATCTTGACTCATTCAGTTCATCACAATGTTTGGGAGAAGATTTAGAGGGGTAAGAGAGACCTGTCAAAAAAGCTGGATAGTCTTTCAAAGCTGCTTTAAAAGTCAAGAGTGGGCGATGGGGTGGTAATTTATAGGTATGGCATTTAACCTGCAGTAACACCATCCCCTGCACCTGGCATTACTTTAGCCCATCACTTCTCAAAGGCCATAAACTTTGGACACACAGGTCTTCATTTTTCTTGTAGCTGTGGGAGACACAAATCATGCAAAGCTGGAGCTGTGACTTGGCCAGTCCCAGGAGATGATCTGAACATTAGCCAGACAATGAATACTCAGAGCAAGTGCCTTGGTGGGGGGGAAGGTGGCCAAATGAGTGGACATAAGTGGAACCACCCCCCGTGTTACTATCCTCTGCAAGGATGCCAAGCACACAGCAGATGTGCACCTTTCCATCAATTTTGTTTCCAAGTGACTCAAGCAAACTGGTGGTTTATGGCTAGAGCTTAAGATGAGAAGATCTTACTGCAATACAGTTTACAAATATTAAGGCACCTTGACTTCAGAATCCTTGTGTCCTTGCTCTCAAGACCTTTGTATTTAAGAAAATCCCTTTTAAGTCTGGAAGGAAAATATTCCAGAGCTTTGGCTGAATATAGCTCTACTGCCTAGCTGCACTGCCAGCAGACTACTACACATCCTAAACAGGGAGTGTACAAGGGGAGAGTTTGGACAGTATGTGTTATGATGGCAAATACACACTGGGATGATCTGAGAGAGCCTTTCAGTCAGAGAGGACGACACTGCAGAGAAGTTCATAGGTTAAAATGAGGGGCAAGGGAAAGGTAAATTTTCTTTTCTGATCAAACAAGGACTCCCAGACGGACACCTGAACTAAGGTACAATCAGGTGATCCAACTCTGTTTTTCATTTTATACAGAATTTTTTTATGTGACCAAGTGCAGTCCACTGCAACATGGCAAAAAACCAATGACTTAGAAACTATGCTAAACAAAGTAACCTCCATGAATCCAAAAAATACTCTGAATATAACTTGTGCTATCAGTTTTAGGACTTCAGAAGCTACTTTAAATAAAAAGGAAAAACAAAAGCCACAAAATATGTTTCTGATGCAAATCAATAATCTCTATAAATCTCACTACTGCTCCTGCACACAACAAAACACAAAAAAATGGGATGCGAAGCTTGGCCCAGCATCACCTGGGGAACAAACAGCTTGCAACTGGCATCCTGTAATACCTTTTCATTCTGCAGCAGGGATTTTGAGGCCAGTTCCAGCAAGATCGGGTCTGGTGCCACAATTTCAACCTGACCCTCCTTGTCTAACTTCCTGGGGTTGCTTCCATGCACAAAGCCAGTGAAAACACCCACGCAGCTGTTCAAATATTTGACGTCTGAACTGCTTGACATTATTCATTCATCTCAGGCTCATTCAAACCAGATTTCTGGACAAGTGCTGTTATAAATGGATTAAGAAGACCACTAAATGCAAGGAAGGCCCAAAAGGATCACACCTGCTTCTCACTAACTCAGCCCAAATGTAAAGAGGGCTCACAACTTCCAGCTCCTGCTGGTGGTGTACACTGCCATCCTGGAGAAAGGAAAACGTGAAATGGAGTGCAGAGGACAGGAGCTTCCAGAAGACCCCCTACCAACTCCATTTGGGTGATCTGCAATTCAGTAGTGTGCACTGAGAACAGTGAAGGGTTCCTCCAGCAAGGCTCTGCTTCTGAAGGTCACACAATAATTCACAGCCACCAGCAACACTGCCTAGAGTAGAGACCTCTAAAGCCAGTGTGTTACCCAGAGGTCAATGCTCTGGACCAGAACTTTATTCCCACGTGTTAAAGTGAAATCCAACAACTGAATGTTAACTTGTGAGTTTTACCTAAGAATTCATAAGAGACTGGTCTGTTATTCACAGAAACAGCTGCTACTCTTAGGAGTCACTCAAGGCCTGAGGAATGTAATTCCACATATGAATTTAAAAATGCTGCTTTTAGATGAAAAGAAGAACAAACCCAGTGCAGACTCTCCTATACCCTTCCTGGACCTTGTTGAGATTTTTTTGCTCTTGCTGTGCATTTGGTAGGAGGCAACCCCTTGTCATATGCTGCCAGCCCCAATACAATTAGCCTCCTGATGCTAAAGCAGTACAATTCTCTGACAGTCTTAATCCCAGCTGCCTCCTTAAGGACCAGACAAACAGGAGTGAACAGGCAGGTCAGAAGCTGGGGCCATTAAGCAGAGAAAAAACAAAGTTACAGCTCTGTCTCCAATCCCCATTGCTCTTGTAGCCAGGTGCTCTGACAAGCAATTCCAGCACTGGTATTGAGTGGCACCTCTATAAACCCTGTGACAGTTTGGGAGACAAACTCGCCCATCAATCAGAATGTACCTATCAACATCACTTACATAGCACTGTGTACACAGCTTTCTTTGCTTGGGCTGGTCTCAGAGCAGTCTGCCTGAGCACCAATTCTAGTTACTTTCTGAAAAATTTAGGTACTCTATACAAGCAACAGTGTTTCTGAAAAACTGACTCAGTGGTCAGGAAAACAGGAAAAATTTGCATGCCTCTTAACTACTGCCATGTTTAAGCACTGGCAGGCTACAGTAATCAGCTGAGCTTGAAGGTGAAAACACTTCCCATTCTTTCCATGTACCTATTAATAATGTCTGTAGATAAATCTCACCAGAAATCCTTTCCTTCCCTGTTTTGTAAGGTATCATAGCACTTTTCTTTCTCTTAAGTTGTCCCCTATGCCTAAGCATCCTCTCTGACGTCTGCACAGCTTCTCAAATCTCACTTCCTTTGTGCAGTCCTCCTGATGAGTGGTCACCTGAACAACTGTCTGGTGAATGGTGGCCCAGGTTAAGTTCAAGAGTTATTAACATGATATATAAGCAGACTCACAGAACAGATAAAAAGACTTCACATTCAAGTCCCTCCTTTTCTCCATCAAACTCAGCAGCAGATGGTCCAAGTGACAACATACGCTGCTTCAGGTGCTGACAGCACTGCTGGCTCCTGCACAGGCACGAGCTCACATGGGGACTGGCAGTCTTAGGGGTAGAATGGTAACACAATCAGACCACTGCACACCAAAACAACCCCAGCCTAATTTCATGAGCACAGGTAGGAAAGCACAGAGCTACTGTGCCCAACCTCTGCCCCTCAACTCCTACCTAGACAGATTAGTTTTGGTGACCAGTTGTTCTGTATATATTTAATTATATGTTTATATTTAATTATCATGCCAAAGAAAGACAGGGAAGAAAACCACGATGTCAGTATTATTTGCACTACCACTGTGAATGCAGCTACTAGATATTGCTCATGCAGAGGATCAAACTCATCTGGATGACTAATATTTCTCCAGTTTGGCCAAGGAATGGGAGTGTGTGTGTGAAATCTATACTGGAAATATTCTAGAAATCCCAAATTTTGTGTAAATTCCAAAAATGTTTCTAAATTCAAATCCATCTCAGAGGCATAGAGCTCTACTGGGGCCTATTTTGGCTGGGAAGCAGCATTCATTCTGTTTGCAGGTAGTATACATGTGCTCAGGAAAGAAGAAGAAATGCCTCCTATAAATCTCCAGAATTGCAGCCTTTGCTAATTACACTCCTTGCAGTGACCCCCTTCTGAACAACCTTCCTTTCCAGCACGTTCACTCTATTTTCTTATTGAAATGTCATTTATTGCCTTCTTGAAGAGTAAAAACAATGAAGGCAATAAAAGTAGTTTATGCAGACTCACGTCCAGGCCACACATACTTCCAAGAATGGCTCTAAACTGGGTTTATTTCATCTTCTGCTGAAGTATCCCAAACTAGTACTAAGAGGATAAGGTGGCATGGATGCCATTTTATTGCAAGAGACATCTGGGAAGACAGAGATAGCCACTAAAAATTCTTGAAAACAAGAGGAAGGCAAAGATGAGGCCATGTTGAACACAGGTCTTTCCACAGATCCATAATGCCTCCCGAGACTTATTTTTCAACAGGGAAATTGTTCCCCCACTTTTTCTTAGAAGCAACAGGGATAGAATAGTTCTGGTGATGTTCCCAGCCTGTTGCAGAAAAAAAATTAAATTTAGAAGCCAAGAAAAGCTGCTTACGAAACAAGGCTTTTATTTCTCTGAAGCCAGAACCATTTAAAGCTAAATGGTGATTTACCTGGAAAACTGACACCCAACTGCGTTGTTACAGCACACACCTGAAACAGCAGATGCATCCATCTGATGCTGTCTATTAGCTCTCACAGAGGCACAAATGGGCTGTCAGAGACCTGACTGCTTACCAGTGTGGATGCTTACAGGGATCTTTGCTAACAGCTCACAGAAACAGCTGCCTTTAAGGCAAGGGGCCATATACTTTTATGACCATTACCATAATTTTGCAGCAGCATGCTGAACAAAGGGCAGGCAAGCACTGCTGTACAGGGTAAGAGCCTGCTGCTGCAAGGCTCAGGAAGAGGCTTCCCCACCCCTTGCAGCATTGAGGAGTATTCCAGAGATGTTTTTATGCTTCCTGTAACCCATCAGGTACAGACTATGGCTGCAGAGGGGAAAACACACTCGGACCAGACCAAAGGTCTCATCTGGTTTGGCAATTCATGGCTGCCTCGTAGAGCCTCGTGCCAATGTGATACAAGAAGGTGAGAAGAGCCTCAAGTCTATTTCAAATGCTGCTCTTCAAAACCTGGAGCTGAAGTACAAAAGCAGCAGCAACAGCCATGGTCTCTGCAGCTACAGCTCATTTTCTACAGTTAGAGAAAGGTGGATCTGAAAGCTTTTGTTCCCCTGGGGAGAGGGTGGAAACAAACAAAAAAGGAAGAGGGAGAATTAAAGTAATCTTGAATCACTAAGCAGATTCACATCACTGGATCAATAAGCACCACTGACAGGGATCACAGGAATGTCGCAACTTTGCCAATAATAAAGCAGCACAGCAGAGCTCGGAGGATGACTTTTCTAAGGCAGCCGAGCATGAAGCAGCAAGGCTGGTGAACAGCTGAAAGTGACACCCTGGCTTACAGTGCGCTGCTGCCAGTGGCGGGGCTCAATGCAGTTTGCTTTAAATAATGATGACCACAGAGATTGTATTCATGGGGGAAAGACAACCAAGGACTGGAAAACCAAGGGCTAAATTTCATAGGCCAAACACATGTACTGTTCCTCCCAAACTAATTCTTTTCTAGGTTGGAAAGAAGAAAGAAAAATCAGTGCTAATTTAATCAATTGATCAGTCTATTGATTGCAAAACTGGAGCTGCTAGTTAGCCATGTGCTGCAATGCCCTCAACTCTGAAACCACAAAACACACCATTGATTTCTTCCCTTCCAGCTCCAAAACAAGAAATAAAACCAGGCTTTCATGGAAAAACAACTTCCTCGTCCAGTGAGAAGATGCAAGCAAAGAAGAGAGGCCAGGAAACAGGGACAGCCGCATCTTGTGAGGTTCAAACTGAAATTAGTTACAGATGCAGTCACAGTGTCTTGTGTAAACTCTATCGATTGGGTGGCTGACAGTCTTGGGAGCCTCCATAGTAGGACAATCAATCCGGCTGCAGTGTCACCTGCCACTTTGCTGAACAGTTGACAATGCAATTATCCAGTGTGGAGGCAGGGAGTTGGCGTGTGTCAAACGCAGTTAGCCACTTTCCGGGCACTACTCGATAATGCGTTTCACCGCCGCGTGTAGGAGACGACACGCGGAGACAGGAGCTGTTTAGAGCCATTGAGACCTGTGCTCCCTTTTTCCTTTAGAAACATCTCACTGCCCCTGACTTAACAACTGTATTCTAAAATGCTATTAAAATCACGTCAATCAACTATTGTGTGCTTAAAGCTCAAGTTTGACCTGAGTGTCCAAGAAGTAGGTTGCAGTTCTAGGAAAATTGCAGAGCCTTGAGGGAAAAAATTAAAAATTTATCAGATTATTATCTTAAAGCCTGGGATTTTCAAAACCACAGCTAGCAGACCAGTAGAAAACTGGACTGCAGAACTAATGTCTGAGATATACAAAACCTGAAGTTTAAATGAACTGTCAACTGAAACCCAGTCTACTTCAAAAAAATGAGTAGTTTTAGGCGCTCTACCTGCTCCCTTACTCCCCCTGCTAATATTCATGGTGTTACAACTGCTTTTCTGTTTTTTTCCCCACCTCCTTCTTCTAGGAAGGGATTGACAGATGTCCATTTTCATCCCCCAACTACAACACATAATACTGTAAAATGGAGAGAATTCCACTTCTTCCTGCAGAAAACTTTTCCTATTTAGAACGGCTGTTGGTGTTACATAAATCAACCATCAAGGTTTAGTTAATCGTGCTCCTTTCAGCTAATGCATTCTAGCAGTTTGAACATAAAAGTTAGATTTTTATATTTTTGTATGCATTCAAGTTAACAAAAATGTACAATCAGCAATGAGAAATTTTAATGGCTACCCTCATCAATTTATTTTTTCCCAGTTAAAATTATTTTTACTTTGCTAAGTCCTATTGATTACTTTGTGTTCCAAAATGAACAAAATGGTGTTCCTTGAAGAATTATGTAAACTTCAAACACACGTGACATTGGGCATCAATTACATGGCAGGTCATGCTGTGTTTTATATGTAAGGCAGGAGGTTTTTTCTTCTTAAATCACATACTATTCTAATATGCTTTTCTGGCTCTCTAGAGCCAACTTATGATATTAATATATATGACAATACTTAAGAGATATTTATTAACCACAGAATCTGTCAAATTCTATATGCAGACACAAACTACAGAGAAAGAATCAGGTGCAGCCCATGTGATTACTGTATCTAACACTATGCAAACAGACTTTGTTAGCATTTTTAGATCAAGCATTACCTTATGGGCAAGTATTTGCTTTCAAATGAGAGGTGCAAATGTTAAGAGGTGGTTGGCCTACTCCATCAGACCAGTCCAAATTACTATGCTCTTGCAATGGAGGGATTACCAGGATTGCCACTTTTACAGAAAGGCTGAGTTAAGGGATATAAGTGCTCTGGAGCTCAGCAGCCCACTAGAAGGGGCATGAGGCACAGACTAAGCACTTGAGAAACATGAAATTTATACATCTTGCCCACTTGGAAGCTTACAGCAGGTGGAAGTGACCAGCAGAAGGTAGCAACCCAAACATAGGAAGGATAAAATTCACAGACTGAGGTGCTGGGAAAGATGCTCAGATGTACAGACACATTCACCTTAGAGAGAGACACTGATACTGGAAACATGGCAGAGAAATGCACTGAACAGAGCTCTTGCTAAATGGAAGGAAGATTAAGAATTTCATTTCAGCAAAGATTCCCTGTGCTCTTGCATCCAAGCTGAAGTTTGCTTCAGCCTGCAGGGTAAAAGGAATGAATTCTGGCTCATCTACACAGCAGTAGCAAAGAGGATTCTAGTTACTACAGCATTCTTCCAAAAGGCCTAAATATGCCAGTGACATCTTCCATTTCCAACAGTGTTTCTTAAGAGAAGTCACACATTTACTTTTCAGCTTTCCATGCTTTTGCTGCATTTGAATAAATCAGTTTATACCCTCTTATCAGTATAACCTTAAATGCAGCCTGAATCTCCTGACATGGAAAAAAAGGAAGTCTCCTTGCCTCTTGCAACTTTACTGTATGTCTCATTATATTTTATCTGAAAAAGAGGGCACAGCTGGATACTAAGTAAGATTCTAAAGCAAGACTTAGAAGGTTTGTCGCCAGCTCTGCTACTATCTTTATAACCCTAGAGAAGACGCTTCTCCATGCTTCAGTTTGCACATACATGTCAAACACAGATTTTAAGAGTTTTGTTGCAGAGGTCCATTTTCATGAAATTGCACAGAGAAGCACAAGTGAATTTTCCTTCTCTGTTTGAAGCTTTCTGCCAGGCAGTTACCAGACCCAAGCAGTCACTGTAATCACAAAAACCTGTTGTTAAGGTAAGAGAACTAAAAAGTATGTATTTAGATTCTGAAGTCAGGACCTTGCACATGCATGAATGATTCTAATGCTGCAGGGATTTAGAAGGAGAACGAACTGGAGAAGCATACAGCTACTGCCCCAATGCTCTTTCTGGGACAACCAACCCACACTGGACAAAGGCTGGCCTACACACTTGCTGCTCAGACTGAAGCAGGTCTTGATTCTGTGTTGATAGAAAGCTGGTAGTGGGAGGACTGCAGCCATTTGCTAGAAACTTTTAAACATTTTAATACAGTCCTACTTTCCAGGCAGCTGCCCTAATTGTACACGATATGAGATCCAATGCAAATGGACATCCAAGGATAACTGTAGTTTGTTACAGCTTATAAAGGCTTTACCAAGTCCCTCTATGCATACACTCAGTTGTGCTGTTCTTTTCCCTTGGTAAGACATTAGCAAATAGATCCAAGCCCTTTGCTAGCTTGGAAGAAGGGCAGCATGGAGAAATAAAAAGAAATACCAGAAAAATAAAGAGAAACTTTAGAGTTAAGTAATCCCTGTGTGTTTCTCCTTCTTCAAGAGTATCACAATCTATCAGACAGATCCTTGTCATGTAGATCTTTCTTAGAAAGTATCCTTCCCTGAAAATGCCCTGCTTGCCATTTTAACATTTTCAAAGTCTTTCTCTCCTCTGTGTTATTTTTGATGCAACTGATCTGCCGAAGCAAAAGAAACTAGAAGAGCAGTGGTGACTAGCTTGCTATTGCACCTAGAGGAAGGCTTTTTGGTGGGGGAGCTAGAGGGGGGAAGAGGAGGACGGGGCGGGTGGAGAGAACTTAGCTACAATTCTTCAATTCTTTCATATCTAAAGAGGACAGCAATCTCTGTTCTATCAGACCGCACGGTTTGTGCTTTAAATGGTACTTGCTGCCAGCTTGCTTTCCCTGTCTCTCTCCCTTTGAAGCAGACTGGACAGCTTCCTCAAGCTGGCGTTATCACTCCCTCTAACCACTCTTGGCAGGCAATCTAATTCCCCCTGAAAAGGTCACCGCCATTTTAACTGCCTTTCAATCACATTAAGCACGCTGCCGCTCGTGCTCAGAGCAGTGCGCCCGCAGCTCTCCTGACTGAGGTGCGATCGATAAACTGACATCCCGCCCAACACCCAGCTCCCCAACAGCCCCAGCCGTGCTCTCCTCCAGCCCCTCTCCCGGGCAAGCTGCCTCCCGGAACGGACGGGAAGAGACCAAGCGACAAAATCCTCTCCTCAAATCTGAGGCAGCAGAAGGGAACTGCTAACCTGGCATTTACTAATCTTTGTCCCATCTGTTAAGAAACAGAAGGGTGCAAGCATCCCCCACCCCCCCGCCTTCCTTAGACCTACAGAGGCAGCATCTTCACAGGACAGTTTGCTTAGGCACCAGTCCAGACACCTTTGAAGCTGTGTTACAAAGAACAAGCCTCCCTCAAGCTTCCCTCAATGCAATCATTACCGTTATCTCTCCCCCCGAGCTGCTTTTTTTTTTGCAGTTACGAGTTATGTGTTCCACCCATCGATCCCTGTGTAAGACACTGTTTTAAGTCCTCTTGCCTTTTGACTGTGCTAAGCCGTTTAAGAGATGACAGCAGCTTCTATCAGTGTGAAGCTGATGTGATTCTTTTCAGATAAAGCACTTTTTTTCCACTTCCCCCCCCTCCCTTCCCTTCTTTCAAGTAAGAAACATACACACAAAAAGAGACACTGAATCTTTCAAAGAAAAAAAAACCTTTTGAACTTCCCTTAGGAATTCTTTAAAGGGATAACCTTACAGTGTAAACACCGAGGGTAACGTGCATCCATTCTGGACTGGAATAGAAGAATTGCTACAAATATGTTGAGCATTAAAAAAAACCCAACAAACCCCACATCAGAGAGGAAGCTACTTGACGCTTTCACTTGAGAAGACTTGTTGGCATCCTAAACACAGAAACTCATTAAAGATGGCATGAAATAATCCCCTGCAACAAAGAGCTTCAGAGAGAGATGATTCAGAGACATGGGGAGAGATAGTTACTGAATGTTCAGGTATTTCAAGAGAAATTTTAGTCTTGTGACACTGTACTGAGGCAGGGGAATATTTGATTATTTTATCTGTATGGTTTTACACTTTGAAGTACAAGCTTGATGTACACGGAGTTTGGTATTTCATGCTGGTATTTTTCTGTACCTACCCCCAAAGAGAACCACAAATTCTCCAACATACCCCTAATTCAAGCAGGACCTCTGCTTAAACAAAGTGGTTCCAAACCCTATATAATTGCCAACAATCTTCATTTACACCCTGCATCCTTCCAGTTTTGGAATGTAAATTGCATGATAGCAAATGATGCTTTAAGAAGTCAGGAGGACAGCTAGAAGTACTAAACATTTCCTGACTGAAATCCTTCACCAAACCAAACAGCTTCAGAGACAACACTCTGATCCCTGCACTTCTCAGGTCATATTCATACTTGCTGCCACAGTCTGTTCTTTCCACCTGCTGCCTCAGGTATGCCAAGCTGTGGCATCCAAGTAGGGTGTGCTTTGGCTCTGCTGCACTAGACCTGACTGGGGGCTTGCAGCTGTAACACCCATAGAGAAGACAAAGAATTTCCAGCTTCTAAGACAGCCCCTCAAGGCCAGAAGAGCAAGTTTTCCCTGCAAGTGCTTTGGAAGCAGAAATCCTGGGAACTTTTTAAGTGAGTGTCAGCTTCTACGTTTTAGACCATCTTCCAGAAAATCCAAACAGTGCTGTTCATTTCCCTGATGTTTCTGTTTTTAAGAAGAAAAACCCCAAGGTCTCTCAATCTTACTCCAACTGAGAATCTGTCAAGATTTTTAATATAATCAGCAAATATTTTTCCTCATATTGAGAGTGATACGAACCTTGTCCACTAACCAAAAACGATAAAAAGAAGCCAGGATCTGTGTTAAGTTTGAGACACTGCTGTAATGCTGCCCCAATGGACTTATGTGCAAGACACACAGCGTCCTGTTCCCCCTTCACCCAGCTGTGACATCTCCTCAAAGCAACACACCATTAAAACCGAAATTAATGAGACACACGGCCATCTATTTTCCCCTCTGGTTTTATGTATTTCCCCATGTCATCTCTTTAGACATTGGTGACATCCCTGTAGCCTGGCAAAAGCTGTCTGGCATTATAAAAGACATTTGATTTCCACATCACTGCTAGTTCTCAGCAAAAGGAACAGAGCCAAATGCAAAGCCTCAGGTGACAGGGGTTAACGAGGGCCTTGCCAACTCCAGACAAAGCAGTTTTAAGCATTAGAAAGCATCTACAAAACGTTGTGCTGTGCTTCAGGGCTGTAAATTAAGAATTCTGTCTGGCAAGAGCCAACACTGGCAGAGAAAGAAGAAAGACAGTCACCTTAAGGTTACCTGGGAGTGCACACAGCAGTCCTGAGTGATGGAGACCCGTGAATGCAGCAGTTAAAGACAACAGGAGAGCCACAAAAGAGAGCGTGAAAAGTATAACTTAATTAAAAATAAATGCAATCAGCCAGCTGTAGGAGATCACCCCAGCTTTGCTTTGGCTTTCCAAATTTTACGAATTCTTGCAGAGTAGGTAGGTACCCTGTACATATTGTCTGGTTAGCCCAAAATACTAGGTAGAAAGTTATTAGGAAAAAATTCCCCTGCTTAGGGAAGGGGACACTTCTCTAGAGCAGCATGGCAGCTGTTGAATCTAGCTGCTAGCAAAGGCATGCTGCAGAGGAGGAAGGCCAGGTGCTAGAGACCTGCCACCTGCTCAGGTATCAGGAGTCCCTTCTTCATCAGTAGTTCTGCCACAAAACACTGCACAGGGAGAATGTTTCTCACTACAAATACTACAGGGAGTTTCCTGTGCTTGTGAGCTGATCTACAGACACCTTTCATCCACTACCACCAAGGGAAGAAATCTAACCCAGAAGTCTTGTCAGCAGGGTGATCATGGAGGGTTTTAGAACTGCATGTAGTTGTAGTCTGCTTTCCTCCTAGACTTCCCATCTTTTTCTGGATCTGTCCATGCAACTCCTGAAGGCGTAACGAAAATCTCCAAAAGGAAAGAAGAGACAGAGCCCTTACTTCATGATGGAAGCAACGCCATCTCTAAGTATGAATGAACTGCACAAGTATCTATTCATGTGTGTGTAGCCATCTGGCAGAGGTTACAGCACTGACTGATGCTATAACCTGTCTAAATTCTGGTGGAGGAAAGCAGGTGATGGATATAGTAACAAGTAACACATTTTAGAATTCCTTAATATAATGAAGAAAATGCAACAAAGAGCAAGTACTTTGTATTTACCTAGCCTAACCACATCAATTACATGCAATTTTCCACCTGAAGCCTCATTTGAAAGAGGGTCTCCACGTAACCTAGGCAATGTGGAAGGTTCAGATCACACTTCAGTGAGTTTACTCAAAAACAACTGGGAACATTTACCAGGCGAAGACAGCACGATGTCCACCAAAGGAAGTGGAAGATCGTGCTCTCCTCAAATGCAGGTATTTGGTGGGATTGAAGGAAGAAACCACGCATGCACAAAAAAGGGGAAGAAATTAACTGAACAGCTTTTTCTAATCAGGATTAGCTGTGACAACAGCAACAGCGGCATATAGACATCCCATACTTCCCTGCTACAGGCTGTAGTGTCTATGCTACATAAACATAGTCTAAGATCTTACATGGTCTCATCAGGCCTCTGCGTGGAGTCATGCACAGCTCTCCATGCAGTCACAAAAAAGTTAGGCTACTGACACAGCATGCAATAGCGTGGGCTTCACTGGGGGTCCTTTAAAGCCCAAAGAAGCTGCTCATTCAACTCTGTGTTCCTGATCATCTGCTCTGCTATAACCCAGCTACAATTTAATTTCAGAAGAAAGCAAGAGGAGATCAGGAGTGCCTGGTTTTAGCTGAGCACATGACTGGCTTTTAAGTCCAACACCCTTATGCAGTAGCCTTTCCCCCTGAGATATTTTAAATTAAAATCCAAGCTGGTATAGGAAGAAATCACATCCCATCCTCTTTATTGAACGAAGAGAGCCAGCATTCCTCCTCTCATTAAGCATGCACTACATGGATTGCTTGCGAGAAACTCTCGTGAGTGCCTGAGGTTCATGCCAACTAACAGTTTAGTAAATCCTCCTCTTTGAGGCCAAAGGGCTGAATGTAAGAAAGGGGCCAGGTTTCTAGCTAAAATTACATTCACCAATAAAGCTCACGAGAGGTCAAATTTTGCCATAACTCACTCTCTCCTTGGTAACTGATTTCCCCGTCACTGGGGAAGGAGCAAAAGAAGGAGGAAAAATAAAATGTGTTTGTCTGAGAGCCCTAAGGGCTTGCAGTGCTGGAGGTGCAGAGCAGGTTCCTGGATTCTCATTTATCAATCTTAAAAGGGATGGAGTGATAAATGCACAACTGGCCCTTTAATATTTTATGCAGGTGCTAAAGCGACTTAGCTGTCACCTCCAATACATCACCAGAGGCTGATACACCAGCTTTCGTCACTCCAGGCTGGGAATTTTTACAATTTCATTTCTATTTCCCTCTGTTCACATATTTCCATGTATTTCTTACTACGTGTGAGACATAAAATGTTATTTTCCCCATATGATCTACTCATTCCCTCTTCAGCCCCATTCCTTAAGAAAGAAATAACCCCATGCTTTGTTCAAGATTTGCACTAATTTTGACTCTCATCATTTAGGAGGGATAAAAAACTGAAATCACTTTACATTCTGGCAAAGGCTGATGATTCTGCCTTTTGTGGAAGGGAAATCCCCACGTCCCTCCCTTTAAAGATAATAACTCCACAGCAGAATGATTTCCAAGTGCCCCTGAAACACTGGCGCACCTCGAAATCCTCCCTCCAGGAGAGTAGTAGCCCGTATCCTCTTCTGTCCGCACCACTCGTACTCTTCAAAGCGGTTGCCGTTCTCGTTCTCGATGTCCACAGAGTCATCCTCAGTCATGCATGAACCTTCTCTCTGCATGGGGTAAAGCAGGGGCAGAGTCTTGAGATGCACGAAATGGCTCTTCAGGGTTCATAACTCATGGTGGGACGGGGAAGAAAAGCTGAACTGCTCCCAGGATAGCAAAGTATAGAGCATACAGCAGCCTCTATTCCCATCCCTGTTCCTACTAACCTAAAGTAGAAGTAAATAGATACTGGAAGAAATTTACAACCTAAGATCAAAACAAGTTGCAAGTTTCATAATTTTTACTCAAGGAAATTTAAGGTCTGGTCCCTACAATAGTGCTGGCATTCATTTCAACAAGCATTCCCCTGGCTTGCATGCAAAGTTCATCTATCATGGAGGGACATGATAACAGAGATTCCTTTGACCCCTAGCCGAAGTGTTCTCCTGCAACACAGTTTTGGGGCATACTAATCAATATACACCTCTCTTTATACTATGCACCTCTTGAGGCACCAAGTCCTCTACTGAAGGTTTTTCCTAAGAAACATGAACAAAAAAGCCCTATGACCAAACTCTCTCCCTCCCCCAGGGCTTGTTTCTCTTTCCTTGCTGTTTTTGGGATGAACAGCAAGAGAATGGTTCTGCTTAAATGCACTTCGCTGGAGTAAAATGGTCATGCAACCTTTACAAATCCCAGTCTGCTACAAAAGAACCCAACAAACAATAACTCTAAAGTTGTCAAAGGCACAGATCAGAACAAACTGTTCTTCCTGTGCTACACAGGATGCCTGAAATCCTACAAGTTTCATAAATTTCAATACCTCCACCTTTAAAATCTACAAATTAGACTTCTGTAACAGCAGAAGGGCTCATGAAGTAAAGTTACTAATGCAACAGAGCAGAAAAATCCAGAGGAATCCATCTTCCCAGACAAAGAAATTACTACAGATCTTAGGGTGACAGTTAGCATTGCTTGCAAGCTCAGCAATGTTAGTTTTTGCCCCACATTAGGTCAACTGCAGACAGAGCTGGGAGTAGGGAGAAGGGAATGGCAGCTGGTGATCCTGCTGCGCCTCTACCTTTGCAAGGCATTGTTCCACATGCCTACTCATCTCCTCCTCGGATCCTGACAGAGGTCGGCTGCAGAGGGGACATACCTGCCCTTCGTCTTGCTTCCTCCGTTTCATTTTTCCAATCCGAGCTGCGTGGAGAAACCAGGGAAAGAAAACAAACAAAAAAGGAAGACATGTCAAGTTTGTAGATCCAGTCTTTATTTGCTCAGCTCCAAATAATAAACCCTTGGCAGAAATGGTAAGATTTCACACCAGAAAATCCCATTGTAACTCTATTCTGACCTCTATAAACAGTACAGAGACTGCTACTTGGCACTTTTCAGAGGAAATCTGTAACCTGTAGCTGAGCACTCTGATTCCACAGAGGCAGCTATTCACAATGTAACAACTAGGAAAAGGAATATGTGCTGCACAACCCATGGTAAGTTATTAGAATGGTTAAAATCTTTCCCTTGGAAACATGAAATTGTTTTCAAATTCGAGTGATCAAGCCAATGAACCCTGATTTGGATTTTGCCTCCTGAGTCTGAGGCCCTTTCACTAACACATCTATTCCTTCTACAAGAAATTGCTTAGAATGTAGAAGGATGATGTAGCACCTGATAACCTTGGACAAGGCATTTTACTATCACTTCCAGGACCACAAAGCCTCCTGTACACCCTAAAAAACTCCTCAGAACACCATAAACAATTCAGAGCAGTTGGTAGCAGGTAATATTTAGGGAAAATAAAGATATTTACTATGAAAAACACAGGACCCATGCTAGATAGCTTCTCTCTGTTGTTTTTATTTCATGAAAATTAGGGGCTACACTGCCTTCTTGAGAGCATGCTCTAGGAAACAAACATGTTAGGAATCACGATGATTAGAAAAAGCAGCCAAGATAGCCTGTTGCTTAATCCAATAGCTGGTTAATTTGAGCCATCGTTTAATGTGATCAAAACATCTGGAACCAAATCATTTGCATTAAAAAGAACTTCTGTCTTTTATTATGATGGCTTTAGGCAGGTATTACTGAATAACTCAATCACTGGCTGCAGGAAAGTCACTGTTGAATTAATAAGGAAGGTCAAAATTCTGAATGAGAGACAAGAAAAAGCCCAAGGAAAGCCCATGTGATAATGAGAGATGACACCACCAAAAAGCTGTGTTAGCCAGAAATCGTTACTGACATTGTGAGCACTGCAGCATGCTCTGAAAGCCTTCATGCCTGAGCACTGTGGGATCAACAGCTCCCTGCAGCCAACGAGTCAGAGAAAGCTTCTGGAATGCCAGGATGAGAAGGACCAGCGTACAGGAAAGTTTATGTCAATTGTTTTCTAAAGTGCATCAGTTCACAACACACACATCAAGTGAATTATAAAGTTTCAGCTGAACACATCAGTACAGACCATGAAGGCCTCCTTCAAGACTTTCTTGTCGGCTTCCCTGGACTCAGATTTAGGATATACTTTCCCACAATCTGGAACTAGGAGTATTCACCATCCTCTATACTCTCTCATGCTCCACCACTACGAAAGCTTCAAATTATTCCTTGGGCATTGTTTTTCCTCATTGAAATATATATGCATGAAAACTCCCTGAAAAATACATCTCCACTCCTCACATCCTGGAAAGCATTCTGTAAATGCGACATTACTAGACTAAGAGAGAGCAACTTGAGACGGAAACAAGAATGGTTTAGGTATCTGGCACTTTGAGCAACAAAGACTCAACACACAGAGCTTTCATCATTTGTCTAAATTTTATTTGTTGAAGCTCCACAACCCTCTCTTTTGTTGGGTACACCACACTGCCAGCTCCACAGCCCTCTTTTTTAGGCAGTTAAGCCACATGCTTTCTGGCTTGTACTTTAGTGCCCAAGACATTTCTGAAGCTCTGGTTTAGTGCATACCTATATCCTTCAGCATGGCTCTTTCACATAAGTTTAGGATGCTCTTTCCTTGCCTCACTAGCCCTGTAGAGCCAGCAAAAAATATGGAAGGAGGCTGGAATCAGATATGATTTGAGCATTCCCCAGCAAACACCCATCTGGAAAGAAACACAGAAACAAAGCCTTCTCTATCCTAATCGCACACACAATTTTCCCTCACCTCATCATGTTTTTAACAGGGAAATGCAAGGAAGGAGCAGTATAATTATTCTGGTAGGGCTCCCCATGGCCAGACAATTCAGTTAGAGCAGCCTGCCTGGTGAATTTATTAGTATTTTTAGGGTTTTTTTTACTGCCATCCTCCAGTCCATACACTGTAGCTGTGACAAAAGGAAGACAATTTATTTTGGGTCTTCTATCGAAAAATTATTGGTACCATTTTGCCAGAACCAGCACCTGATCTGCTGCCGAAACGTTAGTGCAGAGCAGGGAAGAGACCCTCACTCTGCTCCAGCTCTACACCAGACCCAGCACCCAGCACCTATCTTGACTCATTTAGCTCCACAGAGAAGCAGCCCTTTGAGTTGCAGCGCCACAAGTGAAAAAGCCACTGGAGGAAAAGAGGTGTTGAAAACAAATCCCCCTGCCATTTTCATTCTCTGCTCATTAGCAGCAGCAGCGGCATGCCCACGGAGGCCACGGGTGCCCCTGGTGACAGGAGGAATGGAAAGGGAGCAGCCTGGAAAGCACATCCGAGCGGCGCTGCTCCTGCCCGACACACGCGGCCCGGCCATCACTTCCAATCAGCGCGGCAGGGACGGAGCGGCCCCAAAGGCAGGGGCTGATTGTGGCGCTGTCCCGAAGGGGAGCAGCTCAAAAGAACACGCAAGTGAGACCACAGGATTGCTAATTAGTGTTGATAGATGCGATCATTTCTAATTAGCTCACTAATCCCTCTCCCCCTCGCTCCTGTCGCAAGAGCATGAAAAAAAAAAAAAAAAAGTAATTCTCTCCTGTAATTCAGGAAGATAAAAATGCAGCCAGTTGAGGACTGGATGTACAAAGAGGACAGAACTCAGGGAAGGAGGCTTTTTTCACAAGCCTGACCCATTCTTACCTCTGACTGTGATGCCTTGAGAGGCTACCTAGAACAGAAGCTAGACAGTGTTAAAGGAATAAAGTAGGTATTTATTAAAAAGGCCTTCAAAAGATAGTTGGGCAGTACAAGAGCCCAGCCAAGGCTACACCCAAGATGGATGACAGGTCACATGTTTTTACACTTTTATAAGTTTTGGTACATTTACATATTGGGGTTAATTGTCCAATTACAGCTTCAGGTTCTGAAGTCCCATCCCCTCAGATTGCTCTCCTCAATTTGCTGTTGTTTATACTTTTTGGGCCTGAAGCTACAATGGTGTCCTTGGTTCTTGAGCTGGAAAAGGATTGTTTTGCCTAACTAAACTGTGAAGAGAACTTGCTAAAACTTCATAGGAAGTTCAGAGTTATATACTAATGCAGTACAGAATCTGGAAAATATGAAAGCTAAAACTTAAGGCATAACTGAACAAAGACTCCATAGCTATTATTCCAACCTTCTGCCAGGAGGTGAGGAGTTCACTAATTTTTATTAGCATTAATAATTATTATTAGGCTATCAGAGGGCTTCCAGCACCTCTGAGGCCTCACCTGTAAAGATGTACATTACCCTACAAATGGCTCCTGCTGCAAGTGCATGTTCTCCTTCAGATTACATGAAACCATAAGGCACCTGGGGAGTTTAAGTCACCACAGCAGATGAATGAGAAAGAAGCACATGGTGGTGAGCAAGAACTGGGATCCTCTGCAAGGGGAGGGGGATATTATGGTCTCTGATTTAACCTAGGAGCTGTGCTGGCTAAGGGAATTGCTCTTCCTTTCACTGATACGTACTTCTCTATTGTGGGGCTATGCAAGGTGAGGCTGCTTGCACTAGAGAAGGAGCCAAAATGCACTTGACAAAGCCACTGCTGCTGAGGACACACTGGTTCCTGCCTTCCCACAGGTGCAAGAGACAAGGAGCCAACCCATCACTGCTGCTTTATTGGCAGGAGAAACCGAGGATCTTTTCTAACAATGAGCTCTCCTCATCAAGGCTGAACCTTATTAATGCTTAAAGATCATGTTACCCTGTAGTCCAGCCAAACTTCCTGTGAGAAAAGCTAATGGATTTTAGTTTTCATTGGTAGTCTCCTCCCCAAGCAAAAATTCACCTTCAGGACAGGGCACTAATTACCTCAGAAGTGCTCTTACACAGGATCTAGCAGTGGACATTGCACCAACCTCTCCTACAGCATCAAAGGACATGATTAAGTTACTAGCAATATCTCTTATGGTTCCCTCCACCAGTTTGAGTGGTCCCCTGAGTCCAATGCAGACATCATTAGCAGCTCCTGCAATGGCAGGCCAATCAAATTAAGTGGAAACATTTTTGCCTCCTTTCCAGTGAAAATCATCCAGCTTTATTCCTCCCCCACCCATCAGCTACAGAAGCACAGGACATGGTCGTGGTTCAACAAACTGCATGGTCTGTTTGGAGAGACACTTAGGGTAACCACCAAAACTGGACTCACCTTCTCAGGGAGGTGCAAATGGAGCCTTGTAAGGACCCACTTCACAACTCCCCTGAGAACGCAAACTTTGGAAATAATCCTAAATTTGAGTCAAAGATATTCAAGCACAGGAGCTAGCACCTGCTCTCTGCAAATCTACTAGAGGAGTCCTGAGGAGTGGTTATACCTACTTTTGTTAGGTCTATCACAAAAAGCTTTTGCAAATGATCAAACTCATCCAGAGCATCTGATGCAAGGGAACAATGGCAGTAGTGGAAGAGCACAAAAAGCCATCTCAAGACTAAGCAAAAGCAAGTAACTATATGGTCAAGAAGGAATCTGTTCCAGACTTACAGTACAATTTGCTGCTCATCTGCCCAGAAACGAACATTAAGGACCAGATTCACAAAAGGGTCTCAGTGCAGCTTTCAGATTTGCACGGCCAAAGTTCCACACAGATGATTTTCAGCAACCTTCAATGTGACACTATTCTCTGAGGTTGGCACCTACTTAACCTGCTGAACCCATGTTCTGATACACTAAGCCAAACTTTGTGCCTCTAATTTTGAATGACTACCCAACTGCTCTGCACTGCTAGTCTCCACAAGCATCAATTTCCAGGGTGGCTTCAAGTTTTCAGTTTGGCAACTCTGGAAATAAGGCAAATGAAAGAAATGCTTCCTTTGTTACACAGGTTCATCAGGAATCAGCACCTCATGCTCCTGGGTTCACAAGGACACAACCTCTGCAAAGTGAGTTTAGCACAGGTGAGAGGTGCAGGATTAACTCACTGAGGCTGACAGGGAAGCTGTGATACAAACACTCAAGAACCTAACAGACAGAACATTAATCTCCAGCTCCTGAGCTTGAAAATGCCTTACTTACAGCTCAATTTAAGTTACAGGTCTGACTTACAGAATTAAAACTCTGGCCAGTCAGGTACATATGAACCACGTTACTATCAGGACCTAATCATGTTGTGGCCAGGCCAATAGCAGCTCACAGAAGACATTTCCTTCTCTACCTTCTCTTCCCACAGCTGCTTTTGCACATTCCTGAATGAACACAACAGGATGGAAAACATCAAGGTCCAAACAAGACTGAGTCACAAACAGCCTGGGAAGCCAAGATTTGGGTCAAGGACAATGTGGAGGAAGAGCAAACACTGTGAGCCCTTTTTATGGGAGTAGTTTCCAGAAGTGCTTCTAGAACTCAGCTCATAAAAGCTTGACAGAAATACCAAGACAAACTGTATACAACAATATTGAAAAGTACACATAAAACATAATAAAAACAAATGGAATAGATTTTTTTTTTTTACAGACTGCATTTGCTATATCTTAACTTTTCTGCAGTGTGTCAACAATATGAAACAAGGAGCCAGGTGTCTTTGGACAAGTCCTACACAATTTCTAATCATGTAAAATAATCAGGATTAGGAAACTAAAGTTGCATGATTGATTAGAAGCACACTTAAATACAAGATATAGATAAATAAGAGGTTGGTTTTTTTTCCCCTAAAGCACTCCAGTGTTCTCCATCTAAAACATTACTGCTCAAATTACTCTTTAACAATAAGGTGGCAAAACTTACAAATACTGCAGTTATATCAATGCAAACAAACGTGGAGAATGAAACTGGAAAGCAAGCAGCACTCAAAAGTACAAATTTAGAGACACATGCAGAGAAATGAGCAGCAGAACCCACCCAACCATTTGGCTGGGTGCAGACTGCACTACAGGTATGTTTCGGGAACAGCACTAATCAATCACAGAAGGCTAAGGTCAGAAGGAACCAGCTCTGATCTAATCTGACCTTCTTTAAGACCCAAAGCACTTCACCTGAATTTCTGCATCCAGCTCCCTGACATCTACACCCTCTTCATTTCAGGGTGAAGAAGAGAACCCCAGCATTATTAGGGCAGCATATATGTTCTTTCATTTGAAATATGGCTGTACCACAAAAGGTACATACAAAAAGAGTAACACATCCAGCAAAAATAATGCAAATGCAGTACAAAACTACCTGCCTCCCTTTAGATGAGCACAGGTTCACAAAAACATCCAACAAGCCAACAAGAGTTCCCAAAAGGAGATTACAGCCTACCCAGATTTGTTGCAGCCCTCCTTTGGGATAGAGACAAAAGCACAGAGCATTACTGAGCCAGTGCAGCAGAGCACACTCACACCAAGAGCTTCTTCTCATACTGAAGGGCTCCACAATACCAAGAATTTCACAAGTCTGGCTCAGACTTTTAAAAAATATTTAAAATAAGGTGACTGCACACTGTTGGCCTGAAAAAAGGTGGAAGGAGAGAGCTTAGCCCTAGCTATCCAACTATGATAAAGGAACACTTTGACATCCTTGACTCCAGACACCTTGGTCACACAAAACAAGTCACCACAAGCAGCACCTCGGTGTATCTGAGCCATTTGAACTCTCTGTGTCTGCCTGCCAGCACTGGCAGCTCTCTGCACTCATCTTGGAGTGCAGTGAGCCCTTGCCAGCAGTTACCTGTAACTGGTGCAAGGTAACTTATTTCTTTGTTCTGTGACTTAACAGACTTTCTGGAGTTTGCAGTTTTTTCGTCCTCTGGGTTGATATTTCAAAATCCCAAAGCTAGTTCTGAATTCACCTATTCTAACTCATCAAAGACTTGGATCAGTAACTTCTATTTGCTTAACACTCCACTAAACATGGAGGGCTTCAAATTCCAGCAATCTGCTTTGCTATTGGCACACTCTAAACCCTTTAGCTACTTTGTTCAAGTAGATCTTCTTCTAAATAAACTCTAAAAGCACAACATCAGAGGTGTTATCCTGAACTATCAGGGCAGGAAGCTCGACATTAATGAGTCTATTAGCCCAAACAACCAAATTCTGACTAAATGTTACATACTAAAGTAGCTACAAGCAGTATAAAACCAGATGGTAGAACATTGTTACTGTGTACATGGTAAGTTCTGACCTCTGAACTTTGAGAAAAGTTTTAACTTCTTCAGCTCTAATAAAAAAAGTGTCCTTCCAGCTTTTCTTTCCAATTTCAAAGCAGAGAAATAAACTTGAAATAAAGTCATGTCTGATTTGGTTTTTTGGAAACCAGGCTGCTGTCCACTAGAAATAGTTGTTTACTTGTTAGGAGTGCCCACAGATACAATAATGAAACTACCACACCAGCATCTGTGAGTTTGAGAGGAAAAAAACCCTAACAAAACAAACCATGACGTCAGACGACACTCAGGCTGCTTAAAAGTTTACTGCAAGATTCAGCCACGTGAGCGGTGAAAGCTCAGCAGCCGGGCCCCACACTGAAAACACGGGTTTTGGAGCCTGTTTTATACCGGCGGGGGGGGGGGATCTCGGCGGTGGGAGCCGCTTCCCTGGGGAGCCAGGGGTGAGCGTGGAGGGCTTCACCCCAGTTCCCCCTGTGCCCCCCCGGCACGCCGAGGCCCCGGCGAGGCTGGTGGCGGCTCCCGGCCCGCGGTGTGGGGGGCGCGGGGGTGTCACACAACTCGGCCCAACTCTGGAAACTTCTCCGGAGGGGCAGGCACGATGCGGGCCGCACTCACCGTTCAGCCGGGTCTGCCGGTTCGCTCGCACCCGCAGGAAGGTCTGCAGAAGGGAGACAAGCGCGGAGAAGCGTCAGGACGCGGATGTACACAACTCGCCCCCCGCCCGTACACAAGGCCCGTACCGGTCCCCCGCGCATCCTCGGGACAACGCACCGTCCGCGGGCCTCCCCCCCACCGCAGCACCCACCTCTTCCCGGCCCCCGCCGCCGGGCCCCCTCTTGCTGCTCTGCATAGCCGCGGGCGCCGCGGGCGGGCAGCGGGCGGCGGGCCCGGGATGCGGGTGGATGCGGCGCGGCCCGGCAGGCGCCGCCGATCAGCCCCCGGCGGCCGCCGCCATGTTGGCCCCGGTCATGTGACCCGCGGCGCGCGGGTGAGAGTTCACCAGGCAGTTCCCATGACAACCGACAGGGGGCGGCAGCTCCCGGCGAGCCCGGCCAATCAGAGCCCCGGGGCGGCTGGAACCCGGGGGATCTGGCCAATCAGAAATCAGGGGTTACTGGACCCTGCATGCCTGACCAATCAAAAATCGGGTATTACTTGAACCCTGGGGTGCCTGGCCAACCAGGAATCAGGACTCACTGGAACCCAAGGGGCCATGCTCAATCAAACCCCAAAGTAAAATTGCTGCTCAGCCTGGGAGCAGCTGGGAAGCAGATTTCCTTGTCCAATAATAATTGAGCACCCTTTAGGCCCAACATCACAGGCCAATCAGAGCCTTGGCCCCAAAAAAAAGCCAAAGGCACCAGGGTGACACTCTCCAACTTCTTTTGCCCAATCAAGGACTAGGGCCTGAGGTCTTTTGGCCAATCAGAATCCAGGGCTAATAGGACCCAAAGACAGGTGTGTGGCCTCCACCCTGCCATGGAGCTCCCAGGGCTGGGGGAGTGGAGCCCCAGGGAAGCAGAGCCTTGGCAAGTGGAACCCTGTTCTCCTCCCTGCCTCCCGACATCATCTGCACTGCTGGAGCAACGCTGAGCATCCACCTCAGCTCCAGGGCTCTGACACCTGCCTGCCTTACCCAGAAATGGCCCCTACCGTGGGCACACCTTGACTACAGGTGGAGCCTGCGCTTTCCAGGCACTCCTCCCTCTTCTCCTTTCCATTTTTCAGCAAACCTGGGCGGTCAGAGCTGTCTCATGGATTTCTCTCCTATAGCTGCTGCACAGTTGTGGTGGAGGATGGCCCCAGGAGAAAGGCCTGAGGTTGGGACAGAGCTGGGGGCTACAAATTGGGCAACGGAGGCTTCTGTACACATAAATCCTCTATCTTCCCATCTCTGCAGACTCCTCAGAGTTTATTTCCTGGAATCAAACCTAAATTTTGGGTCTTCTCTCTGGCACCAGACCTGTTGCTTCTTATTCAGATGAAAAACAAAAACCAGCCTGATGCACGTTTTGCTGCCCCAGATGATGATGGGCAGCTGGACAGTTCAGGTGCTGGCTGGTGAGCTTTGCACAGTCTGTCCTACATCCCAGCTCTGCCTGCCTGCTGAACACGCAGCTGGATTTTCATACATGCATTTACTTAAAAAATCAAAACTGCTGATTGTTGGCTTTACCCTTTTAATGAACTGAGATGTCTTTTGGGAGGCACGCTTACCTGAGCCTGGGGGGAAGGAAGTGAGCCTTCCCTGGACAAGGATTTTAGGCTTTTGGTTACACTACACTTGCTGTTCAGTCACAAATATTCTGTGGGCTCCCTCCAAGCCTGAAACACCTTTTGTACAATTAATCGCTTGTAATTTGCTGTTGATTTCTCCACTGGGTATTCAGAGTTTTATCTAAATGTAACTAAAATGGCTTTGTTTTTATTCAGAGCTCTGTATGACAGAACATACTGTAAGAGGAGCAGCCCCTACTGACCAAATCCATTGGCTGCCACCACCTGGCTCTGATCAGTCTCCACGTACCACACCAGTGGCTTGGCACGGGGGAGGCAGGAGGATACCTCCTCCCCACATCCAGAAGCCACCCCACTGCCTTGGCTGCAGCCCCCTCTCAACATGGGGAGGAGCAATGCAAGCAGCTCAAGTGCTGTGCAAGCCCCTATTTCTGTAGCACTTCTATTCATAAATCTCCTTTCCTAAGTATCCCCTTGGTATATAAGCACAAAGACTAAGAAAACTGAGCCACAGGAACTCTGAAAACCCAAACACCAATAACTCACGTTCTAGCATGTTACTGATACACTGTATAATCATGATTAGATCACAACACAAGGGACAGTCCTAATACCAGCACACCTCTGCATATGGAAAGTTGAATTTTGCAGCCCTTAAAATCACCACCATGAGAGTCTTCTGCTCTGCTTCCCGGGCTTTTTCCCTTGGTAAGCCAAGCAGACTGGATTCTCATTCATATTGTGGCTTTATTAAGAATACACGGAGGCTTTACACACCCTTGGCACCCACTCTGAGGTCCCTTTACACTGCCAGTGCAGCATAACGCAGCCAGCACCAGCTTAAATGAAAATCAGGCCCCAAAGGTGTTTTCTCCCTGCAGTGCAGACTTACAACTCCCATTACACATTTGTATTAAGGGCTGCAACCCTCCATAAAATACGCTCACAAACTTAAAGCACATTAGAGAGTAGGTGGACTCAGCACATAGAGGGGCTTCTGCTAGGAATATTTGCTTTTCAGTATGACATAATAAAAATGTACAGGAACAGAGGACTGCAAGGGGCCACCAATCTCACAGAGACTGATGTCTGACAGAGTGGGAAGGGAGGGGGATTCTCCAACTAAAGGGGCCATGGCAAAAATCTCTTCCATGCCCTTTTGAAATGAAAATAATTTATTTGTTAGCTTTAATAAACAGGCATGAAAGAGAGCAGGATTACCTGAAACAGGCATTTCTGTATCTTCTGTATGGTTTTGCTTCTCTTTGCACCAGCTTTTATTGTTCGTGGGAGGATGAAGCGGCTGTGACGTGACACCAAGTTATAACTCAAAGCCGCATGTGAACATGATCCACAACTGATAATATAACCAATAAATAGGACAGAGATGGAATAATGGGCAACAAATGTATGAATCTGCTACTAACGGGACCCATCTTCAGGAACACCTGTTATAACAGGGTTGGCTCAATAAGAGCCTCAGCACTGGTCATCGGCCTTTCTCTGCAGATTCAAACACTGACTTGGCACGTGCAAAGCGACTGATGCAGGAAGATAATGAGTGCCTACCTGACCCTGGGACCAGGGTATGGCTGCAGACCAGCACAGAATAGAGGGTGACGGGTGTTTGACATGCTGGTACAGCCTCAGCCCACCCAGTCTGTCCATGCAGCAAGTGGACACGTGCTTGGGTCTGCGCTGAAGACCAGCACTAATTTACCTGCTGCCTTTCAAAGCCTACTTGAAGCCAGTGGCTGAGTACAGGCTTGCAGCCAAACAGTTTGGATGTGTGTTGAGCTGGAGTCAAGTGTGCCAGCCTGCCCCAAAACAGACTTACAACCAGCCAAGCTGTACTTGTGCTGCTGCCCTTTTCTTCATTTCTTGCTCCATCTCCCTCAAGTTTTACTCATTGCATTACCCAAGTCAAGACCTGCTGCTCCTCTGGGAAGAGAGTGTTTTATAAAACAGGCTGGCATGGCTGTGCTTTGTCCAGACTATTTTCTGTCTTGGATGGGAGTCATGAGTAAAAAACATCACTTCTCTGTAAGTTTCTCAATGGGCACAGGGTGAGTAATGACAAACATAGCCATGGAAATGAGACCAAAATGGTGAATATAATGCAAATACAAAGATTACATAATACAAAGATTTAAAAACCTTTTTAAATACCACAGTGGTTCTAGTTGGAGCTGGGAGGACTTTGCAGACAAAAGCCCACCTTTGCCCACCTGTGAGGGGCCAAGTGCTCATGTCCTCGTGATGCCCACAGGAGAACCAGGGCAGTGATTGCATAGCCAAGAGCAAGCTGTCACACAGAGACAGCTGTGGGCACTGGGGTGTGCTGGCTCCCTGCCTAAGGCTGAGACCAGCAACAGCATCTACCTGCTTACCTGGTATCTGTCTGAGTGATGGATGTCATCTGAGGAGTGGGGTGATGCTGTCGGAGAATCTCCTTCCCGCTTGATTGAGGCCGACAACAAAATTGACTGCAAGAGAAAGGAGAAATTCATGTTGCGAGCACTGTTGAGCTCTCTGCCTGTCTCTGAGCTGTCCTCAAAGCTATGGAGAGTGTCTGCTGAGTTGTGGGACTGTGCTGGGATGGAATACCGGGCTGTGGGACTGACTCTGCTCTTTCTAAGGGATTCTGCCCCGTGAAGGGACCAGGGTCTCGCAAATTACAAATGAATCATGCAACAATGGGACAGTCATTTTTACCCCAAGTCTGCTGGCTGGGGCAGAATCAGGCCCTGATGGAAATAATATGTGAGGACCACACCAGAAATTCTCATGGTAAGACACAGGATTGCTGAGGTGGAGCAGTGCTTACATGTCCTCATCTGCCCTTTTTAAGTGCCACTAAATCTCTCAATAGCTTTGTAAACTACACTAAAGCTCTCAGCACCTTTGCAGTGCAACTTCCTCTTCCTTCAGTAATGATGCTATTTATTTTAATAAGTAGCACAGAAAAAAAAGGGCCTTTTAGAAGGTTAAAAAGCTCAGTGATATTTGAGACCTAAGAGATCACTGATAAACTTCAAGTCCATAGTAGGTAAGTCTAAATTCTACACACAGTGAACACTAGCAGGAAAATTACTATGGGAGTTTGACAGCATCTAAAGAAATGCACACTGAGTTGCAATTGAACTTTATGATTAGAGTACGTTGAAGGAAAAATGAAATTTGAAATTCTAATTTAAATTAAAAATTAGCTAAACTAGGCTAAATATAGCCCACTACATTGTGAAAAAATGTACACTGGAAATGCAGCTCTGCAGATGTTTGTTTCTGAAAATCAGCTGGCAAGATTTGACAATAAATGACTGCTTGGAGATGTGTGTGTTTGTGAAGGGAAGTGTAGATATCATCTGAATTGGACAGGTCAAGTGTGATGACAACATTATTAAAAAGCATAATACCTTGGAGAAAGGCAAGTATTCCAGAAATATTTGCCTCTGGGTTGAAATGAAATGTGAAAAAATGTGCATTTTTTGGGAAAGATATGTGAAAGTGGAAAAATGACTCAGCATACAAATAGGTTCAGTCAGCAGCAAGCAATCTCCCTGGCTTGGACAGCTTTCCACGAGAACAGCACAGCAGTGTAGCTGGCACGGGCATGGAGGGAAGGCAGGCTTGGGGTGGCAGTGGAAGAGGGCAGTTTGGGATACCGAGTTCAACCCCATGGGCAAGAGGCACGTCCTAGTGTGCAGTGCAGATCTCTGCCATAAAGCACAGCCCTACCAGCTGTGGGGAGATGAGATGTCCTGAAAGGGGTCACAGAGGAGTTGACTGCTGGGGTGCTCAGTTATTTCCTTGGACAGAAGTACTTCCACCAACTGAGGGCTGTGCTGACCACATCTTTGGGCTGGCTTGCTCCTCAGCTCAGCCCAACAGGGATGCCAGGCACTGGGAGGCCCAGTGGGAGCCCACGGGGCTGGGGCACCCATCAAAGGCTGCCCCAAGAGCCCAGCCTCCGCTTTCCAGAGGACAGATGGATAGAGCAGAGAGGCTCCCTGGCTTCATGTGCTGGCTAAACCCAACTGCTAATGGACTTTGAACAGCTTTTATTTATTTCTAGAAAAGCCCTCTGCAAAATTTCTGCAGAGTGCAGACCCTGAGCTCCTGCTGTTTAGTTTCTTTATTTTCTAAGAGAGAGTGAGGACCATTTTTGAATAAGCAGGATTGCATATGTCCTAAAAAACATAGGGATAAGGCTCAAAGCCTTCAGTTGTGACTCAGAATGACAGCCCTGACTGCGGCAGCGTTAATGCCCTAATAAGCCAAGCATCCTGGAGCTGGGAGGGTTAAATCTGTTTTGTCTTCCAATGTATCCTAGAACAGGGGAAAAAAATACCCATCTCCCCATTCCTCCACGACAGACAGACAAACCCTGCCCGCCTCCTGCTCCCCCCCTCAGCTTCTGGTAGCTCTAATCCAATATTATTATGTGAAAAATGGTTGAGCTAGCTATGGAGACAGTAAATTAAACGTTATGTATTAGTTTTTAGCGTGTGGTCCCAGGAAGAATGCCGGCCCCATTTATTCCACAAACCTCCTGAGCACCATGGCAATGACCTCTGGAAAAACGCAGGGCTAAACTAATCCCAAAGATGTCAATCTCGAGGCCTCTTCTACATACACTTGCAGTTTAGATTAATAAACTGTCTATTTTTAAATTGTGTGCAAGCACTTCAATTCTAAATACCTTGCCGGCATGTTAAACACAGCGTTAGAGATGCCAAGTCACACTTCCCCTTCACTCTGAGGAAACTTAACTTCATTTGTTTTTCTCATTTCCCTGTGCTATGCCACATTTTGCCTCTCGGGCAGCCATGGAGGCAGGCAGAGATGCAGGCTCAGAGGCTAAGGATTAGAAAAGGCACTCACCCTCAGGGTGACCTGGATTAGGCCAGCCTCTGCCATCCCATTTTTGGTCTCTTTTACCCCAGACTGTCATGCTGAGGCTGTTTGCCAATGGCTAACCAGTGAGGATGCCTGACCACAGCACACCAAGCCAAGGATTTGCTGTTCCCTGCACCATTCTGCTCATTTCCTCACTGGTCCTGGCAAGCAGAGGAAGGGTAGTGATGTAATTCCCATTCCTCTCTCTACTGCATTCTGGGAAGATGGCTGTGGAGTGAAAAGGTGCTCTCCCAGCCCTCATGCATGCCCATGCTGCATGCCAGACCCAAATTCTTGCATCCCAGTCAAAAAACAGCACTGGGTGCTCTGTGTGCAGACAGGCCTGATGTGGAGATGCTCTCTACCATGGGACCAGGTTCTTCAGCATGTTGGGAACAAGCCTTGATGCTGAGATACGTCTTTTCCTTTGGGGAAGGGCCACCAGCCAGCTCATCCATGCCTGGCTGACAGTACATCCCAGCTGCCCTTCAGAGTGTGTCTGAGTGAGGATACTGGGGGGAGAGGACCCTCCTCCTTCCCTGGTCTCCCCTCCACGACTCCCACCATCAAAAATGGAGCAAGGGGCTGTATGTGAGTGGTGGTGCAGGTTCATATTTCTCCCTCCCCTTTAAATCATCTCTCCATTGGGTAGAGGCACTCTCTGTGGAGGTTATAAACCCTGAGAGGATCAGACTGAGCATTACACCTGGGGCAAGCTAAATAAAAAAAGGTCACTGGTGCTTTTTAAACATGGACAAAAAAGCAGTAAAATGTGTTTGAAAAAAAAAAATCTGGCATTAAATCATGACTTTTTGCCTGCCTTGCCTCATTAAAAGTGGCCTTTTGGAAGGTAAAATTATCATTGTAAGTGATAAGATCTTTAAGAAAATAATTCACGGCTTCTTCACCCTTTAATATGATAGCCGCCACCGGCTAATTTTTTTCTTAATGGCAACGAGGCCATCAATCTTGTACAAGCCCTGTGCTCCCTCCTTCCTCCTGCCCCTCCTGCCATGCTGGGCAGCCCTGGCCCCGCTCAGTGATTCCTTCCTGGCCCTTGGAGCCCAGCTGTGCCGTGCCAGATGTGTCAGGATGTAGGGCTTTACCCGCTTGCGTGCACAGATGCCGAGGGCACATCAGCCCTGCTCATGCTGCGAGGCTCAGCCTGGTCGCTCCCGACAGGCTCCATGGATCGTGCAGTCCTGCAGAGGTCAGCCGGGAATGTTTCAGCAGCTCACCGAAACTAGGAGCAACACCTAGTTTACATATCTAAATACAGGGGCAGGTTTGGTGGGAGTCAAACGCGCATCCCGCAGCCTGTGTGCCTGCTGCTGTGATCCCAGGCCACGGATCCCCAGACCTGCTCCTCCCTCCTGGGTGGAGGAGCCGTGGGCAGTGCTGAGGCAATGTCGGCAAGGACACAACTTCCAACACGCCCCCGGCTCCTGACCCGCCGGCTCGCCAGGCGTGGGCCCCGGGCAGCACAGGGAGGGGACGGGTGTCAGGGTGCAGCCGCCAGCCCAAGGAAATGGATGGAAATTGCCGGCACACGCCGCCCCCAGCCCGAAGCGCGGCCTCTCGCCGGCAGCCGGGGCAGGTGTCAGCGTGGGGACAGCCCAGCCCGTGCCTCTGACATTCTGCTGCCTCTCAAGGCCAGTCATTTGAGAGTATTAAAGTGCTGGACTCCTGCTTTCTGAGAGCCCTGGAAAAACATAAGGAGTCTATTTTTCTTAAACAATCCATCACAGCTGCTGTCAGCAGAACAAATACCCTAACCCTGCTTTTTATGTATCTATATGGCCTTTTTAATTTTTTTTTCCCCCACAAAGTGTTCCCTGCTTGATGCATTCAGCTTTAACTCTGCCGTCTAAATAGGTACTTATCACTTAACATGGAGGTGATGGCTTGACATGTTTTCTGTCTCCTGCCCTCCCCTCCACGGTAGGGAAGACGTCAAAGTGTTGCTAATAGCTGTTATCACTTGGGAACTGTAACCCGAAAGCAATAAGTGATACCAGGCCTTGCTGTGATTTTCCCCCTTAACTCTGCTAGCCATTTTTTATGTTATTGCTGGAGGATCCCTGACACAAAGATGCTACTATTAGAGCTGAGTTTCCTAGAAGCTTTTGGAGGGTCTACATTTGCTCCCGGGAAAAGTTAGAGGTAAAATTATCTAGTGGCTTTTAGCTGGCAGAGATAAAGGTGGGATGGAGCTGGGGATGAAAGGCTTAAATGTGAGAAGGGTGTGAATGGTGAATAGAAATAATGGTATCAGCAGCTTCTGGCCTTCACTGAAAAATTCCAGTGGTTCACAAGCAGAATAAGCTTACAGAAATGTGAGCTACTAATTAATTTCTGTGCATGTTACAATCACACCTGGGACTGCAATGGAATCTCTCTTGGAAGAGACACCAACTACATGGTGGGAAAAGGGGCCTCTTCCAGCAGAGCCACCCATCAGCACTCTGGAGATGGAGGGGGAAAGAGGTCTGGCCCAGGTGTGCCCCTCTCTGCTCCTTCTGCTAAATGCTGAGGTTTCCCCTGGTCTAATGGGAGGGTACAGCTGTTTGGCCCAAGGGGAGTGCGGGGCTTTTTCTGGTCATGGGGTAATTTGTTTTATGGAATAAAACCTGGCAGATACTTGGTTTTGGAGTGACTCTGGTATTCATCACCCCAAACTGCAGGAAGCACAGCCAGCTAACACTCATCCTATGTAATTTCCTCTCCTTCACGTATCTGTGGGCTGTTCTCCTGTCCCCAGTTTGGCCATAGCTTTGCCACAATATCCAGATTTAGCTTTTTAATCTTTCCTTGTAAATCACAGTTACAGAGGGAGGGAGCACAGATACAGCGAACAACTTCGCCAGAAGTCCCAGACTCCCAGTCTGTCAGTGACACAAGAGAAGGAGTTAAAACCCCAGGGAACTGACACCCATCCCCTGTTCCTACCACCAGACATGATATGAAGAAGTAAAATGACTGTGCTAGAAATTTCATCTCAAGTGAGGCAGCTGGGAAGGGCTTAATAGACATTCTGTCAAGGTTTAAGGCTCCAAATCTTGCTTGCTTTGAAGCTCTTTTTCCTTGGACGGCTTTAGTGGTCAAATTTCCCACTAGATGTTGTAATTCTCTCTCAAACTACTTGGTGAAGCTGTAAAATCATGGGGGCGGGTGGGGGAAGCAAAGAGCTCTGGCACTGTGGCTTGGTTCCCAGCTCCACCGGAGGTCTGGGAGCAGCGTGCTGGCTGCCTGCCTGCGGGCACCCTCCCTGGAGCTGGGTGCACACCTAAACAAACCAGCCCCAGGCATCTGCTGGGTGCGTGGGGTGGATTTTGCTCATGGCCACTCACATCAGTGTTTGCAGCAAGAGCACAGCCAGAGCTGGAAGGGGGAAAGGCAATTTGCAGCCATGTATTAGGAAGCAGAAGTTGAAAACGAATGCTGAACCCATCACAAGAGCTGGGATGCTTCATGGAACCCAGTCCCCTCCCCTTCAGTGATCAGTACCAGCTCTTGCACAGGGGATATATGTTTACCTGTTAGGTGACAGGTAACAGTCTGCAGCTAATACCCTGAAATCCAGGCAGTAGTGAAGTGCTCTTAGGTAACAAGCAGGACTTGGGGATGCTGACTCTCTAGGTACCACCAGCGCTCAAGAAAGAGTGGGAACAGCTGGATTTACACCTCACCAACACAGGTTCAACACAATGTGTGCTCCTCTCCTGCCTTGCAAGAGGCAGCCAAGGCAAGGGGAGAAAGGCAAGGGAAGAGCATGAAGTTGGGGAACAATACCCAAGGGAACCTCACACTGCTGACAGCTGTGTACAGACTCCTGGGTAGCCACCAGTCCAGATGGTCCCTGGTGTTCTCCACATGCCTCTGTGAGACATTCCTGCTGCCTGCTCTGCCCGAGACCCAGGCTCTGGCCATGCTGGGGAGTGCTGCAGGGAAGCTCTGGCCTCTCAGAGGTCTTGGGCATGGCCAGACCTTCAGAAGGGACCTTCTGAGTGACAATCTGCTTGTCTAAGTGCTTTGCCCAGAAGTGGTGTACCACCATCTATGAGGCTTGGTCTCTAATGGCAGATGAGGATCCTGAATGCTGCAGATCTGTGGCACTCAGTGCTGCCCTCTGAGCTGCCTTTGCAGAGAGGGAGCCCAGGCACCGAGCAGCGGTGCTGGCTGGAGCCCCAGCTTACAGCCCTTTCCTGGCTGTCACTGCCTCAGTCAGCTCTGATAATAGAAGAATCTGATACAATAATCCTGCATTCATCACATCCCATGCTGAGTGATTGGATTTTCTTTGACATATTGCCATGAAAATTGACCAAGTGCAGTGAGTGACAGCTCTTCAGGGGCAGGGGAGCAGTGAGTGAGGAACATGCATTTACATCTGGGCTTTTATTGTCCAGAGAGATGTTTGCTGGGGCAACTGTGGGGAAGGGGTGGGAGCAGAGCTAGGACACAGAACATGGGAAGATTAAATCCCAGTCCCAGCTTCCCCCCAGGAAGAGCTTCAGGCCAGCATAGAAGTGGCAATAGATATGATGCTATAGGCAAAGGTCCTAAATAAGCCCTAAAGCGGAGTTAAAGCCACTGGTGTCCACGGAAGTAACTATCAGCTTGCAGTCATCCCAGTTTCCATGGCCCTGTGTGAAACCAGCTTGCCCTTGTTTGTTTTGCCATTAGATGCTCCTGAGGGATAGGGAGGTGCAGCCCCTTCTCCCGTTGCTGAGCTGCTGGAGCTTCTGGCCTTTTTATTGGCACCAGGAAAAGGACTGGCTAGGAAACATTGCAGCAGTTTCATTCCACCAGTTCCAGAGTGGTACAGATCTCCCCTGGAGTGCCTGCCAAACCTCCAGTGATGCCTGGGTGCCTGGACAGGGACTGCAAGCCCAATCCCAGGGGTCTGTACCCCGTCCCTCTGCCTGGGACTATATCAGAGGGACTTGACAACCTGATGGGCCATTCACACACCTTGTTACAAACATGCAGTGGGCATAAAGGAAAAGAGCAGCCTGCATCTCCCCACCACCCTCCTCCTCAATCCCACCTGGTTACAAAGGGGCCTTTAATACCAATCTTAGGTGAAGGTGACAGCACTGTGCCTTCCCATGCCACACAGGACTTGTCTCCCAGCAAAAGCCACATAGAAATAATGAATCCTCCTGGGCTGAGAAGCTTTCAAGCTCTCTGAGAAGGGAATGAAAGATTTCCTGATTTCACCCTCTCCCTCCCTGCTCTCCTGGCTTCTTGAAGTTAATGTTCTTAGTCCCAGACGTGACGGGCAAAGGGAAAAGATCCATGTGGTGACAGGGGACGATTGATCTCTTTTACATAGAACGACGCTCCAGTCCCAGTTTAATCCCCTTGCTCAAGGCAAATGGGATTCTTTGTCAATGGAAACTTCAAAAGCCTGGCCCTGCCTTGAGATGGACCTTCTTCTTTATCTGGTCTCTGTCAGTCACTCACTGTGTTTGCCTCCAAACAGCTAATCTGTCTTCCTAGCTATCCTTCTCCCTCACAGGTGATGTGTTTGGGACTGTTGAGTTATCTACACAGAGTCCTGATGAGGAGGGAACGGGAAGATTGCAGTCCAGATGCTTTCATTTTTCTGGTGCCCTTTCCAGCTCCTTCAAGACATCTCAAGGCAGCTTCACACTCTGTGGATTATCAGCAGTGGAGGGTTTGGGGATTCCTCTCTGTTCTGCTTGTTTTCATGGGAGAAATAGTCAGGTCTTCATTCTCCTCCTAATCTTCCTGGGACTGGACATGGGAGCAAAGTATAGTTATACAGGAGACAAAGGTGTGGAGCACTATGGAGTATCAGTGCAATTTCTTTTTTCCCTTGAAGGGTTTGGGAAATTGTTGGGGTTATTTGGGAGCCATCCCTACCTGCCAGGAACTCAGGTCAGCACAGTGGGTCCCAGGCCTCTCCCTTGGGGGGGCACACAAGGTGTTGATGTTCTTGGCAAGAAACCCAGCCCCAAGGAGAAAATCTAGAACTGAAATGTCAGTCTTTGCTTCTGACATCACATGCCAAAAAAATCACCATAAGCATCCAGAAAAAGCAGTGGGGAATGAGACTTAATTCTAATAAAACAAGCATGAAGACATCTCCTGTGAGAGATGCCCTGCACTTGTCTGGAAGCCAGGAGCTTTCCTCACTTGGACTGTGTCATCAGAAGTGCAGGAGTACCTGGAGCCCTTGCCTTTGCCTATCTTGGAGAGGACAGCATGGTTTTCAAAGGCTGTGCAGCACCCTGCAGTGCTCCTACCTGTTCTGGTCTTTCCCACCCTTGTGCCACATGAAGTCCAGCTGACAGCAAATTATTAAATGATGTCCTTTGCTCTGTGAGTTTTGTATTTCTGCATTCTGAGCCAAAGGGATAGGAGGTGAGTCCGGGGGAGGGGACTGAGGCTGAGATGGGGTCTTTTAGTGATTTGGGCTCCTCCTTGGGTGTGCTTCACTCCCTTGAGGCAGGCCCACTCTCCCCTTCCAAAGCTGGCATGTGGCTCTGGCTCCAGGAACTCCCACACGTGATTTCCCAAGCTGAGCTCAGGCTGCATGTGATCAGCTTTCATTAGCTGTCATTAGACACAATCTGGAGTCCCAGAGCCCAGCAGGTCCTTCAGCTCTGCCGTTCCTCGGCTACACAAGGAATGCAGAGCCCTGTGCAGGGACTTGGCTGCTCCAGCCCAGCAGCTTTCCCCAGTATCACCAGCCCCCAAAGTGTGGCCACCTTCCTGGGAGACAGCAAGTAGCAGGACAGGGAGCAGGCTGGGAAGCTGAAGGGGTGTAAAGAACATCCCTTGGAGGACTGGAAAGATATGCTAAACCAAGACATGAGGTTTGCTCACTTACCTTGGGGGTGCCTGCTGCCATGGCATCCTTCAGGATGGAGCTCTTGCTGCCAAGAGAGGAAAGAACAAGGTCAGTCACAAAACTGGCAGGCAAGGAGGGGGGTGCTTTGAGAGATCTCATAAGGTCAAATAGCAAAGCACATTGTTTCTCTTCCCTGGACCAACAAGAGCCTCCTCACCCTGACTGGAGTGGCATGGGAAGGAGAGCAGTGCCAACTATTTCTCCAGCTGTAACAAAATGGTCATACAAGTGTAAGTCCCCAAACCAGCCACATGAGTCAAAGACAGACTCTCCCCCTGCCTGGGAGAGGAGAGCAGCACTGGGAAAAAGCAGAAAGCGAGTCTGCAGGGGGAAAGTCTGCAGGGGCGCAGGGAAAAAAGCCAGGCAGAGGGGAGCAGAGGTGGTGAGCCCTATGAAGGGTCAGGCACAATGTGAAAAAGAATAGGAAAGAGGATGAGATTAAATCGGTGTAAGAGCAAGGGAAAAAAAGATTTCCTCAGCTCCAGGCACACTGGGGAAGCAGCAGCTCTGCTGGAGGCTGAAGTGATTTGTTAATTCAGCTTGTTCCCCATTTAGTAGGGAAGGAGGTCCCTACCCAGTGCTCCTCCTCGCCTGCCCTCGCCAGCGGGAGATGCTATAGATTTAATAACACCTTCCCCCCTCCAGACAGGTTAAACTTGAAACAATTACATATCAAAGCCGACATGGCGGGGAGGCCTGCACTGTAATTTTTTGGTTATTAAAGTAATCTCTCTCATGTAAATTCTCCTGCTAACATGCTGCAAACAGCATTAGGAAATAAATTATTTCCCCATGATTCGATTTGTCAATGCAAAGCACCTGCAGCAGGCAAAAGGCTCTTGAAATATGTTGCCAAGCCCAGTGCCTGTGCTTGTAAGCACATGCTGGTGGGGCGGCTGGCTCCCAGCTCCCCATAG